>NW_027228380.1:0-135878 GCF_037783145.1 Equus przewalskii
GGTTCCAAAGGGCGAGTTGGGCCCCAAAGCATCTTGCTTCCAGCTCTTTGGGAAGCTAAGAAACAACTCGCTCTGCACTGTGCTCTTACAGCCTACCGGGAACATCTCTTACAAAAGCCTGTGAAACGCAGTTTCTTTGCAGGCCTGATATGGCTGAAGTAGAACTTCTGCTCTGGGTGTGCTACATTGCCCTAGAGCTGAAAGGCACAAGGTGCAGGCTTCTTTCCAAAGGGCGAGTTGGGCCCCAAAGCATCTTGCTTCCAGCTCTTTGCGACGCTAAGAAACAACTCGCTCTGCACAGTGCTCATACAGCCTACCCGCAACATCTCTTACAAAGGCCTGTGAAACGCAGTTTCTTTACAGGCCTAACCTAGCTGAAGAAGAACTTCAGCTCTGGGTGTGCTACATTGCCCTGGAGCTGAAAGGCACAACGTGCAGCCTTCTTTCCAAAGGGCGAGTTGGGCCCCAAAGCATCTTGCTTCCAGCTCTTTGAGAAGCTAAGAAACAACTCGCTCTGCACAGTGCTCTTACAGCCTACCGGGAACATCTCTTACAAAGGCCTGTGAAACGCAGTATCTTTGCAGGCCTGATCTGGCTGAAGTAGAACTTCTGCTTTGCGTTCGCTCCATTGCCCTAGAGCTGAAAGGCCCAACGTGCAGGCTTCTTTCCAAAGGGCGAGTTGGGCCCCAAAGCATCTTGCTTCCAGCTCTTTGGGAAGCTAAGAAACAACTCGCTCTGCACTGTGCTCTTACAGCCTACCGGGAACATCTATTACAAAGGCCTGTGAAACGCAGTTTCTTTGCAGGCCTGATCTGGCTGAAGTAGAACTTCTGCTCTGCGTGCGCTCCATTGCCCTAGAGCTGAAAGTCACAACGTGCAGGCTACTTTCCAAAGGGCGAGTTGGGCATAAAAGCATCTTGCTTCCAGCTCTTTGGGAAGCTAAGAAACAACTCGCTCTGCACATTGCTCTTACAGCCTACCGGCAACATCTCTTACAAAGGACTGTGAAACGCAGTTTCTTTGCAGGCCTGATGTGGCTGCAGTAGAACTTCTGCTCTGTGTGTGCTACATTGCCCTAGAGCTGAAAGGCCCAACGTGCAGGCTTCTTTCCAAAGGGCGAGTTGTGCCCCAAAGCATCTTGCTTCCAGCTCTTTGGGAAGCGAAGAAACAACTCGCTCTGCACAGTGCTCTTACAGCCTAACGGGAACATCTCTTACAAAGGCCGGCGAAACGCAGTTTCTTTGCAGGCCTGATCTGGCTGAAGTAGAACTTCTGCTCTGAGTGCGCTACATTGCCCTAGAGCTGAAAGGCACAACGTGCAGGCTTCTTTCCAAAGGGCGAGTTGGGCCCCAAAGCTCTTGCTTCCAGCTCTTTGGTTAGCTAGGAAACAACTCGCTGTGCACAGGGCTCTTACAGCCTACCAGGAACATCTCTTACAAATCCCTGTGAAACGCAGTTTCTTTGCAGGCCTGATCTGGCTGAAGTAGAACTTATGCTCTGCGTGTGCTACGTTGCCCTACAGCTGAAAGGCACAACGTGCCGGCTTGTTTCCAAAGGGCGAGTTGGGCCCCAAAGCATCTTGCTTTCAGCTCTTTGGGAAGCTAAGAAACAACTCGCTCTGCACTGTGCTCTTACAGCCTACCGGGAACATCTATTACTAAGGCATGTGAAACGCAGTATCTTTGCAGGCCTGATCTGGCTGCAGTAGAACTTCTGCTCTGCGTGTGCTACATTGCCCTAGAGCTGAAAGGCACAACGTGCCTGCTTCTTTCCAAAGGGCGAGTTGGGCCCCAAAGCATATTGCTTCCAGTTCTTTGGGAAGCTAAGAAACTACTCGCTCTGCACAGTGCTCTTACAGCCTAACGGGAACATCTCTTACAAAGGCCTGTGAAACGCAGTTTCTTTGTAGGCCTGATCTGGCTGAAGTAGAACTTCTGCTCTGCGTGAGCTACATTGCCCTAGAGCTGAAAGGCACAACGTGCAGGCTTCTTACCAAAGGGCGAGTTGGGCCCCGAAGCATCTTGCTTCCAGCTCTTTGGGAAGCTAAGAAACAACTCGCTCTGCACAGTGCTCTTACAGCCTACTGGGAAGATCTCTTACAAAGGCCTGTGAAACGCTCTTTCTCTGCAGGCCTGATCTGGCTGAAGTAGAACTTCTGTTCTGCGTGTGCTACATTGCCCTAGAGCTGAAAGGCACAAGGTGCAGGCTTCTTTCCAAAGGGCGAGTTGGGCCCCAAAGCATCTTGCTTCCAGCTCTTTGGGAAGCTAAGAAACAACTCGCTCTGCACAGTGCTCTTACAGCCTACCGGGAACATCTCTTACAAGGGCCTGTGAAACGCAGTTTCTTTGCAGGCCTGATCTGGCTGAAGTAGAACTTCTGCTCTGGCTGTGCTACATTGCCCTAGAGCTGAAAGGCACAACGTGCAGGCTTCTTTCCAAAGGGCGAGTTGGGCCCCAAAGCATCTTGCTTCCAGCTCTTTGGGAAGCTAAGAAACAACTCGCTCTGCACTGTGCTCTTACAGCCTACCGGGAACATCTATTACAAAGGCCTGTGAAACGCAGTTTCTTTGCAGGCCTGATCTATCTGAAGTAGAACTTCTGCTCTGAGTTTGCTACATTGCCCAGAGCTGAAAGGCACAACGTGCAGGCTTCTTTCCAAAGGGCGAGTTGGGCCCCAAAGCTCTTGCTTCCAGCTCTTTGGTTAGCTAGGAAACAGCTCGCTCTACACAGGGCTCTTACAGCCTACCGGGAACATCTCTTACAAAGGCCTGTGAAACGCAGTTTCTTTGCAGGCCTGATGTGGCTGAAGTAGGACTTCTGCTCTGGGTGTGCTACGTTGCCCTAGAGGTGAAAGGCACAACGTGCCGTCTTGTTTCCAAAGGGCGAGTTGGGCCCCAAAGCATCTTGCTTCCAGCTCTTTGGGAAGCTATGAAACAACTCCCTCTGCACAGTGCTCTTACAGCCTACCGGGAACATCTCTTACAAAGGCCTGCGAAATGCGGTTTCTTTGCAGGCCTGATCTGGCTGAAGTAGAACTTCTGCTCTGTGTTCGCTCCATTGCCCTAGAGCTGAAAGGCCCAACGTGCAGGCTTCTTTCGAAAGGGCGAGTTGGGCCCCAAAGCATCTTGCTTCCAGCTCTTTGGGAAGCTAAGAAAAAAATCGCTCTGCACAGTGCTCTTACAGCCTACCGGCAACATCTCTTACAAACGCCTGTGAAACGCAGTTTCTTTGCAGGCCTTATGTGGCTGAAGTAGAACTTCTGCTCTGGGTGTGCTACATTGCCCAGAGCTGAAAGGCACAACGTGCAGGCTTCGTTCCAAAGGGCGAGTTGGGCCCCAAAGCATCTTGCTTTCAGCTCTTTGGGAAGCTAAGAAACAACTCGCTCTGCACAGTTCTCTTACAGCCTACCGGGAACATCTCTTACAAAGGCCTGTGAAACGCAGTTTCTTTGCAGGCCTGATGTGGCTGCAGTAGAACTTCTGCTCTGGGTGTGCTACATTGCCCTAGAGCTGAAAGGCCCAACGTGCAGGCTTCTTTCCAAAGGGCGAGTTGGGCCCCAAAGCATCTTGCTTCCAGCTCTTTGGGAAGCTAAGAAACAACTCGCTCTGCACAGGGCTCTTACAGCCTACTGGGAAGATGTCTTACAAAGGCCTGTGAAACGCTCTTTCTCTGCAGGCCTGATCTGGCTGAAGTAGAACTTCTGCTCTGCGTGTGCTGCATTGCCCTAGAGCTGAAAGTCACAACGTGCAGGCTTCTTTCCAAAGGGCGAGTTGGGCCCCAAAGCATCTTGCTTCCAGCTCTTTGGGAAGCTAAGAAACAACTCGCTCTGCACAGTGCTCGTACAGCCTACCGGGAATATCTCTTACAAAGCCCTGCGAAACGCAGTTTCTTTGCAGGCCTGATCTGGCTGAAGTAGAACTTCTGCTCTGCGTGTGCTACAATGCCCTAGAGCTGAAAGGCACAACGAGCAGGCTTCTTTCCAAAGGGCGAGTTGGGCCCCAAAGCATCTTGCTTCCAGCTCTTTGGGAAGCTAAGAAACAACTCGCTCTGCACAGTGCTCTTACAGCCTACCGGGAACATCTCTTAGAAAGGCCTGTGAAACGCAGTTTCTTTGTAGGCCTGATCTGGCTTAAGTAGAACTTCTGCTCTGCGTGTGCTAAATTGCCCTAGAGCTGAAAGGCACAACAGGCAGGCTTCTTTCCAAAGGGCGAGTTGGGCCCCAAAGCATCTTGCTTCCAGCTCTTTTGGAAGCTAAGAAACAACTCGCTCTGCACAGTGCTCTTACAGCCTACCGGGAACATCTCTTACAAAGGCCTGCGAAATGCGGTTTCTTTGCAGGCCTGATCTGGCTGAAGTAGAACTTCTGCTTTGCGTTCGCTCCATTGCCCTAGAGCTGAAAGGCCCAACGTGCAGGCTTCTTTGAAAAGGGCGAGTTGGGCCCCAAAGCATCTTGCTTCCAGCTCTTTGGGAAGCTAAGAAAAAACTCGCTCTGCACAGTGCTCTTACAGCCTACCGGCAACATCTCTTACAAAGGCCTGTGAAACGCAGTTTCTGTACAGGCCTGACCAAGCTGAAGTAGAACTTCTGCACTGCGTGTGCTACATTGCCCAGAGCTGAAAGGCACAACGTGCAGGCTTCGTTCCAAAGGGCGAGTTGGGCCCCAAAGCATCTTGCTTCCAGCTCTTTGGGAAGCTAAGAAACAACTCGCTCTGCACTGTGCTCTTACAGCCTACCGGGAACATCTATTACAAAGGCCTGTGAAACGCAGTTTCTTTGCAGGCCTGATCTGGCTGAAGTAGAACTTCTGCTCTGCGTGCGCTCCATTGCCCTAGAGCTGAAAGGCACAACGTGCAGGCTTCTTTCCAAAGGGCGAGTTGGACCCAAAAGCATCTTGCTTCCAGCTCTTTGGGAAGCTAAGAAACAACTCGCTCTGCACATTGCTCTTACAGCCTACCGGCAACATCTCTTACAAAGGACTGTGAAACGCAGTTTCTTTGCAGGCCTGATGTGGCTGCAGTAGAACTTCTGCTCTGGGTGTGCTACATTGCCCTAGAGCTGAAAGGCCCAACGTGCAGGCTTCTTTCCAAAGGGCGAGTTGGGCCCCAAAGCATCTTGCTTCCAGCTCTTTGGGAAGCTAAGAAACAACTCGCTCTGCACAGTGCTCTTACAGCCTAACGGGAACATCTCTTACAAAGGCATGTGAAACGCTGTTTCTTTACAGGCCTGACCCAGCTGAAGTAGAACTTCTGCTCTGGGTGTGCTACACTGCCCAGAGCTGAAAGGCACAACGTGCAGGCTTCTTTCCAAAGGGCGAGTTGGGCCCCAAAGCATCTTGCTTCCAGCTCTTTGGGAAGCTAAGAAACAACTCGCTCTGCACAGTGCTCTTACAGCCTACCGGCAACATCTCTTACAAAGGCCTGTGAAACGCAGTTTCTTTGCAGGCCTGATCTGGCTGAAGTAGAACTTCTGCTCTGGGTGTGCTACATTGCCCTAGAGCTGAAAGGCACAACGTGCAGACTTCTTTCCAAAGGGCGAGTTGGGCCCCAAAGCATCTTGCTTCCAGCTCTTTGGGAGGCTAAGAAACAACTCGCTCTGCACTGTGCTCTTACAGCCTACCGGGAACATCTCTTACAAAGGCCTGTGAAATGCAGTTTCTTTGCAGGCGTGATCTGGCTGAAGTAGAACTTCTGCTCTGCGTGTGCTACATTGCCCTAGAGCTGAAAGGCCCAACGTGCAGACTTCTTTCGAAACGGCGAGTTGGGCCCCAAAGCATCTTGCTTCCAGCTCTTTGGGAAGCTAAGAAAAAAATCGCTCTGCACAGTGCTCTTACAGCCTACCGGCAACATCTCTTACAAACGCCTGTGAAACGCAGTTTCTTTACAGGCCTGACCAAGCTGAAGTAGAACTTCTGCTCTGGGTGTGCTACATTGCCCAGAGCTGAAAGGCACAACGTGCAGGCTTCGTTCCAAAGGGCGAGTTGGGCCCCAAAGCATCTTGCTTCCAGCTCTTTGGGAAGCTAAGAAACAACTCGCTCTGCACAGTTCTCTTACAGCCTACCGGGAACATCTCTTACAAAGGCCTGTGAAACGCAGTTTCTTTACAGGCCTAACCTAGCTGAAGTAGAACTTCTGCTCTGGGTGTGCTACATTGCCCTGGAGCTGAAAGGCACAACGCGCGGCCTTCTTTCCAAAGGGCGAGTTGGGCCCCAAAGCATCTTGCTTCCAGCTCTTTGGGAAGCTAAGAAACAACTCGCTCTGCACAGGGCTCTTACAGCCTACTGGGAAGATGTCTTACAAAGGCCTGTGAAACGCTCTTTCTCTGCAGGCCTGATCTGGCTGAAGTAGAACTTCTGCTCTGCATGTGCTGCATTGCCCTAGAGCTGAAAGTCACAACGTGCAGGCTTCTTTCCAAAGGGCGAGTTGGGCCCCAAAGCATCTTGCTTCCAGCTCTTTGGGAAGCTAAGAAACAACTCGCTCTGCACAGTGCTCTTACAGCCTACCGGCAACATCTCTTACAAAGGCCTGTGAAACGCAGTTTCTTTGCAGGCCTGATGTGGCTGAAGTAGAACTTCTGCTCTGCGTGTGCTACAATGCCCTAGAGCTGAAAGGCCCAACGTGCAGGCTTCTTTCCAAAGGGCGAGTTGGGCCCCAAAGCATCTTGCTTCCAGCTCTTTGGGAAGCTAAGAAACAACTCGCTCTGCACAGTGCTCGTACAGCCTACCGGGAATATCTCTTACAAAGCCCTGTGAAACGCAGTTTCTTTGCAGGCCTGATCTGGCTGAAGTAGAACTTCTGCTCTGCGTGTGCTACATTGCCCTAGAGCTGAAAGGCACAACGTGCCGGCTTCTTTCCAAAGGGCGAGTTGGGCCCCAAAGCATATTGCTTCCAGTTCTTTGGGAAGCTAAGAAACAGCTCGCTCTGCACAGTGCTCTTACAGCCTAACGGGAACATCTCTTACAAAGGCCTGTGAAACGCAGTTTCTTTGCAGGCCTGATCTGGCTGAAGTAGAACTTCTGCTCTGCGTGAGCTACATTGCCCTAGAGCTGAAAGGCACAACGTGTAGGCTTCTTACCAAAGGGCGAGTTGGGCCCCGAAGCATCTTGCTTCCAGCTCTTTGGGAAGCTAAGAAACAACTCGCTCTGCACAGTGCTCTTACAGCCTACTGGGAAGATCTCTTACAAAGGCCTGTGAAACGCTCTTTCTCTGCAGGCCTGATCTGGCTGAAGTAGAACTTCTGCTCTGCGTTCGCTCCATTGCCCTAGAGCTGAAAGGCCCAACGTGCAGGCTTCTTTCGAAAGGGCGAGTTGGGCCCCAAAGCATCTTGCTTCCAGCTCTTTGGGAAGCTAAGAAAAAACTCGCTCTGCACAGTGCTCTTACAGCCTACCGGCAACATCTCTTACAAAGGCCTGTGAAACGCAGTTTCTGTACAGGCCTGACCAAGCTGAAGTAGAACTTCTGCACTGCGTGTGCTACATTGCCCAGAGCTGAAAGGCACAACGTGCAGGCTTCGTTCCAAAGGGCGAGTTGGGCCCCAAAGCATTTTGCTTCCAGCTCTTTGGGAAGCTAAGAAACAACTCGCTCTGCACATTGCTCTTACAGCCTCCGGCAACATCTCTTACAAAGGACTGTGAAACGCAGTTTCTTTGCAGGCCTGATCTGGCTGAAGTAGAACTTCTGCTCTGGGTGTGCTACATTGCCCTAGAGCTGAAAGGCCCAACGTGCAGGCTTCGTTCCAAAGGGCGAGTTGGGCCCCAAAGCATCTTGCTTCCAGCTCTTTGGGAAGCTAAGAAACAACTCTCTCTGCACATTGCTCTTACAGCCTACCGGCAACATCTCTTACAAAGGACTGTGAAACGCAGTTTCTTTGCAGGCCTGATGTGGCTGCAGTAGAACTTCTGCTCTGGGTGTGCTACATTGCCCTAGAGCTGAAAGGCACAACGTGCCGGCTTGTTTCCAAAGGGCGAGTTGGGCCCCAAAGCATCTTGCTTCCAGCTCTTTGGGAAGCTAAGAAACAACTCGCTCTGCACAGTGCTCTTGCAGCCTACCGGCAACATCTCTTACAAAGGCCTGTGAAACGCAGTTTCTTTACAGGCCTGACCCAGCTGAAGTAGAACTTCTGCTCTGGGTGTGCTACATTGCCCAGAGCAGAAAGGCACAACGTGCAGGCTTCTTTCCAAAGGGCGAGTTGGGCCCCAAAGCATCTTGCTTCCAGCTCTTTGGGAAGCTAAGAAACAACTCGCTCTGCACAGTGCTCTTACAGCCTACCGGGAACATCTCTTACAAAGGCCTGTGAAACGCAGTTTCTTTGCAGGCCTGATCTGGCTGAAGTAGAACTTCTGCTCTGCATGTGCTACATTGCCCTAGAGCTGAAAGCCAGAACGTGCAGACTTCTTTCCAAAGGGCGAGTTGGGCCCCAAAGCATCTTGCTTCCAGCTCTTTGGGAAGCTAAGAAACAACTGGCTCTGCACTGTGCTATTATAGCCTACTGGGAACATCTATTACAAAGTCATGTGAAACGCAGTTTCTTTGCAGGCCTGATCTGGCTGAAGTAGAACTTCTGCTCTGGGCGTGCTACATTGCCCTAGAGCTGAAAGGCACAACGTGCAGGCTTCTTTCGAAAGGGCGAGTTGGGCCCCATAGCTCTTGCTTCCAGCTCTTTGGTTAGCTAGGAAACAACTCGCTCTGCACAGGGCTCTTACACACTACCGGGAACATCTCTTACAAAGGCCTGTGAAACGCAGTTTCTTTGCAGGCCTGATCTGGCTGAAGTAGAACTTCTGCTCTGGGTGTGCTACGTTGCCCTAGAGGTGAAAGTCACAACGTGCCGGCTTCTTTCCAAAGGGCGAGTTGGGCCCCAAAGCATCTTGCTTCCAGCTCTTTGGGAAGCTAAGAAACAACTCCCTCTGCACAGTGCTCCTACAGCCTACCGGGAACATCTCTTACAAAGGCCTGCGAAATGCAGTTTCTTTGCAGGCCTGATCTGGCTGAAGTAGAACTTCTGCTCTGGGTGTGCTACATTGCCCAGAGCAGAAAGGCACAACGTGCAGGCTTCTTTACAAAGGGCGAGTTGGGCCCCAAAGCATCTTGCTTCCAGCTCTTTGGGAAGCTAAGAAACAACTCGCTCTGCACAGTGCTCTTACAGCCTACCGGGAACATCTCTTACAAAGGCCTGTGAAATGCAGTTTCTTTGCAGGCCTGACCCAGCTGAAGTAGAACTTCTGCTCTGGCTGTGCTACATTGCCCTAGAGCTGAAAGGCACAACGTGCAGGCTTCTTTCCAAAGGGCGAGTTGGGCCCCAAAGCATCTTGCTTCCAGCTCTTTGGGAAGCTAAGAAACAACTCGCTCTGCACTGTGCTCTTACAGCCTACCGGGAACATCTATTACAAAGGCCTGTGAAACGCAGTTTCTTTGCAGGCCTGATCTATCTGAAGTAGAACTTCTGCTCTGAGTTTGCTACATTGCCCAGAGCTGAAAGGCACAACGTGCAGGCTTCTTTCCAAAGGGCGAGTTGGGCCCCAAAGCTCTTGCTTCCAGCTCTTTGGTTAGCTAGGAAACAGCTCGCTCTACACAGGGCTCTTACAGCCTACCGGGAACATCTCTTACAAAGGCCTGTGAAACGCAGTTTCTTTGCAGGCCTGATCTGGCTGAAGTAGAACTTCTGCTCTGGTTGTGCTACATTGCCCAGAGCTGAAAGGCACAACGTGCAGGCTTCGTTCCAAAGGGCGAGTTGGGCCCCAAAGCATCTTGCTTCCAGCTCTTTGGGAAGGTAAGAAACAAATCGCTCTGCACAGTTCTCTTACAGCCTACCGGGAACATCTCTTACAAAGCCCTGTGAAACGCAGTTTCTTTGCAGGCCTAATCTGGCTGAAGTAGAACTTCTGCTCTGCGTGTGCTACAATGCCCTAGAGCTGAAAGGCACAACGAGCAGGCTTCTTTCCAAAGGGCGAGTTGGGCCCCAAAGCATCTTGCTTCCAGCTCTTTGGGAAGCTAAGAAACAACTCGCTCTGCACAGTGCTCTTACAGCCTACCGGGAACATCTCTTAGAAAGGCCTGTGAAACGCAGTTTCTTTGTAGGCCTGATCTGGCTTAAGTAGAACTTCTGCTCTGCGTGTGCTAAATTGCCCTAGAGCTGAAAGGCACAACAGGCAGGCTTCTTTCCAAAGGGCGAGTTGGGCCCCAAAGCATCTTGCTTCCAGCTCTTTTGGAAGCTAAGAAACAACTCGCTCTGCACAGTGCTCTTACAGCCTACCGGGAACATCTCTTACAAAGGCCTGCGAAATGCGGTTTCTTTGCAGGCCTGATCTGGCTGAAGTAGAACTTCTGCTTTGCGTTCGCTCCATTGCCCTAGAGCTGAAAGGCCCAACGTGCAGGCTTCTTTGAAAAGGGCGAGTTGGGCCCCAAAGCATCTTGCTTCCAGCTCTTTGGGAAGCTAAGAAAAAACTCGCTCTGCACAGTGCTCTTACAGCCTACCGGCAACATCTCTTACAAAGGCCTGTGAAACGCAGTTTCTGTACAGGCCTGACCAAGCTGAAGTAGAACTTCTGCACTGCGTGTGCTACATTGCCCAGAGCTGAAAGGCACAACGTGCAGGCTTCGTTCCAAAGGGCGAGTTGGGCCCCAAAGCATCTTGCTTCCAGCTCTTTGGGAAGCTAAGAAACAACTCGCTCTGCACATTGCTCTTACAGCCTACCGGCAACATCTCTTACAAAGGACTGTGAAACGCAGTTTCTTTGCAGGCCTGATGTGGCTGCAGTAGAACTTCTGCTCTGGGTGTGCTACATTGCCCTAGAGCTGAAAGGCCCAACGTGCAGGCTTCTTTCCAAAGGGCGAGTTGGGCCCCAAAGCATCTTGCTTCCAGCTCTTTGGGAAGCTAAGAAACAACTCGCTCTGCACAGTGCTCTTACAGCCTAACGGGAACATCTCTTACAAAGGCCTGTGAAACGCTGTTTCTTTACAGGCCTGACCCAGCTGAAGTAGAACTTCTGCTCTGGGTGTGCTACACTGCCCAGAGCTGAAAGGCACAACGTGCAGGCTTCTTTCCAAAGGGCGAGTTGGGCCCCAAAGCATCTTGCTTCCAGCTCTTTGGGAAGCTAAGAAACAACTCGCTCTGCACAGTGCTCTTACAGCCTACCGGCAACATCTCTTACAAAGGCCTGTGAAATGCAGTTTCTTTGCAGGCCTGATCTGGCTGAAGTAGAACTTCTGCTCTGGGTGTGCTACATTGCCCTAGAGCTGAAAGGCACAACGTGCAGACTTCTTTCCAAAGGGCGAGTTGGGCCCCAAAGCATCTTGCTTCCAGCTCTTTGGGAGGCTAAGAAACAACTCGCTCTGCACTGTGCTCTTACAGCCTACCGGGAACATCTCTTACAAAGGCCTGTGAAATGCAGTTTCTTTGCAGGCGTGATCTGGCTGAAGTAGAACTTCTGCTCTGCGTGTGCTACATTGCCCTAGAGCTGAAAGGCCCAACGTGCAGACTTCTTTCGAAACGGCGAGTTGGGCCCCAAAGCATCTTGCTTCCAGCTCTTTGGGAAGCTAAGAAAAAAATCGCTCTGCACAGTGCTCTTACAGCCTACCGGCAACATCTCTTACAAACGCCTGTGAAACGCAGTTTCTTTACAGGCCTGACCAAGCTGAAGTAGAACTTCTGCTCTGGGTGTGCTACATTGCCCAGAGCTGAAAGGCACAACGTGCAGGCTTCGTTCCAAAGGGCGAGTTGGGCCCCAAAGCATCTTGCTTCCAGCTCTTTGGGAAGCTAAGAAACAACTCGCTCTGCACAGTTCTCTTACAGCCTACCGGGAACATCTCTTACAAAGGCCTGTGAAACGCAGTTTCTTTACAGGCCTAACCTAGCTGAAGTAGAACTTCTGCTCTGGGTGTGCTACATTGCCCTGGAGCTGAAAGGCACAACGCGCGGCCTTCTTTCCAAAGGGCGAGTTGGGCCCCAAAGCATCTTGCTTCCAGCTCTTTGGGAAGCTAAGAAACAACTCGCTCTGCACAGGGCTCTTACAGCCTACTGGGAAGATGTCTTACAAAGGCCTGTGAAACGCTCTTTCTCTGCAGGCCTGATCTGGCTGAAGTAGAACTTCTGCTCTGCGTGTGCTGCATTGCCCTAGAGCTGAAAGTCACAACGTGCAGGCTTCTTTCCAAAGGGCGAGTTGGGCCCCAAAGCATCTTGCTTCCAGCTCTTTGGGAAGCTAAGAAACAACTCGCTCTGCACAGTGCTCTTACAGCCTACCGGCAACATCTCTTACAAAGGCCTGTGAAACGCAGTTTCTTTGCAGGCCTGATGTGGCTGAAGTAGAACTTCTGCTCTGCGTGTGCTACAATGCCCTAGAGCTGAAAGGCCCAACGTGCAGGCTTCTTTCCAAAGGGCGAGTTGGGCCCCAAAGCATCTTGCTTCCAGCTCTTTGGGAAGCTAAGAAACAACTCGCTCTGCACAGTGCTCGTACAGCCTACCGGGAATATCTCTTACAAAGCCCTGTGAAACGCAGTTTCTTTGCAGGCCTGATCTGGCTGAAGTAGAACTTCTGCTCTGCGTGTGCTACATTGCCCTAGAGCTGAAAGGCACAACGTGCCGGCTTCTTTCCAAAGGGCGAGTTGGGCCCCAAAGCATATTGCTTCCAGTTCTTTGGGAAGCTAAGAAACAACTCGCTCTGCACAGTGCTCTTACAGCCTAACGGGAACATCTCTTACAAAGGCCTGTGAAACGCAGTTTCTTTGCAGGCCTGATCTGGCTGAAGTAGAACTTCTGCTCTGCGTGAGCTACATTGCCCTAGAGCTGAAAGGCACAACGTGTAGGCTTCTTACCAAAGGGCGAGTTGGGCCCCGAAGCATCTTGCTTCCAGCTCTTTGGGAAGCTAAGAAACAACTCGCTCTGCACAGTGCTCTTACAGCCTACTGGGAAGATCTCTTACAAAGGCCTGTGAAACGCTCTTTCTCTGCAGGCCTGATCTGGCTGAAGTAGAACTTCTGCTCTGCGTTCGCTCCATTGCCCTAGAGCTGAAAGGCCCAACGTGCAGGCTTCTTTCGAAAGGGCGAGTTGGGCCCCAAAGCATCTTGCTTCCAGCTCTTTGGGAAGCTAAGAAAAAACTCGCTCTGCACAGTGCTCTTACAGCCTACCGGCAACATCTCTTACAAAGGCCTGTGAAACGCAGTTTCTGTACAGGCCTGACCAAGCTGAAGTAGAACTTCTGCACTGCGTGTGCTACATTGCCCAGAGCTGAAAGGCACAACGTGCAGGCTTCGTTCCAAAGGGCGAGTTGGGCCCCAAAGCATTTTGCTTCCAGCTCTTTGGGAAGCTAAGAAACAACTCGCTCTGCACATTGCTCTTACAGCCTCCGGCAACATCTCTTACAAAGGACTGTGAAACGCAGTTTCTTTGCAGGCCTGATCTGGCTGAAGTAGAACTTCTGCTCTGGGTGTGCTACATTGCCCTAGAGCTGAAAGGCCCAACGTGCAGGCTTCGTTCCAAAGGGCGAGTTGGGCCCCAAAGCATCTTGCTTCCAGCTCTTTGGGAAGCTAAGAAACAACTCTCTCTGCACATTGCTCTTACAGCCTACCGGCAACATCTCTTACAAAGGACTGTGAAACGCAGTTTCTTTGCAGGCCTGATGTGGCTGCAGTAGAACTTCTGCTCTGGGTGTGCTACATTGCCCTAGAGCTGAAAGGCACAACGTGCCGGCTTGTTTCCAAAGGGCGAGTTGGGCCCCAAAGCATCTTGCTTCCAGCTCTTTGGGAAGCTAAGAAACAACTCGCTCTGCACAGTGCTCTTGCAGCCTACCGGCAACATCTCTTACAAAGGCCTGTGAAACGCAGTTTCTTTACAGGCCTGACCCAGCTGAAGTAGAACTTCTGCTCTGGGTGTGCTACATTGCCCAGAGCAGAAAGGCACAACGTGCAGGCTTCTTTCCAAAGGGCGAGTTGGGCCCCAAAGCATCTTGCTTCCAGCTCTTTGGGAAGCTAAGAAACAACTCGCTCTGCACAGTGCTCTTACAGCCTACCGGGAACATCTCTTACAAAGGCCTGTGAAACGCAGTTTCTTTGCAGGCCTGATCTGGCTGAAGTAGAACTTCTGCTCTGCATGTGCTACATTGCCCTAGAGCTGAAAGCCAGAACGTGCAGACTTCTTTCCAAAGGGCGAGTTGGGCCCCAAAGCATCTTGCTTCCAGCTCTTTGGGAAGCTAAGAAACAACTGGCTCTGCACTGTGCTATTATAGCCTACTGGGAACATCTATTACAAAGTCATGTGAAACGCAGTTTCTTTGCAGGCCTGATCTGGCTGAAGTAGAACTTCTGCTCTGGGCGTGCTACATTGCCCTAGAGCTGAAAGGCACAACGTGCAGGCTTCTTTCGAAAGGGCGAGTTGGGCCCCATAGCTCTTGCTTCCAGCTCTTTGGTTAGCTAGGAAACAACTCGCTCTGCACAGGGCTCTTACACACTACCGGGAACATCTCTTACAAAGGCCTGTGAAACGCAGTTTCTTTGCAGGCCTGATCTGGCTGAAGTAGAACTTCTGCTCTGGGTGTGCTACGTTGCCCTAGAGGTGAAAGTCACAACGTGCCGGCTTCTTTCCAAAGGGCGAGTTGGGCCCCAAAGCATCTTGCTTCCAGCTCTTTGGGAAGCTAAGAAACAACTCCCTCTGCACAGTGCTCCTACAGCCTACCGGGAACATCTCTTACAAAGGCCTGCGAAATGCAGTTTCTTTGCAGGCCTGATCTGGCTGAAGTAGAACTTCTGCTCTGGGTGTGCTACATTGCCCAGAGCAGAAAGGCACAACGTGCAGGCTTCTTTACAAAGGGCGAGTTGGGCCCCAAAGCATCTTGCTTCCAGCTCTTTGGGAAGCTAAGAAACAACTCGCTCTGCACAGTGCTCTTACAGCCTACCGGGAACATCTCTTACAAAGGCCTGTGAAATGCAGTTTCTTTGCAGGCCTGACCCAGCTGAAGTAGAACTTCTGCTCTGGCTGTGCTACATTGCCCTAGAGCTGAAAGGCACAACGTGCAGGCTTCTTTCCAAAGGGCGAGTTGGGCCCCAAAGCATCTTGCTTCCAGCTCTTTGGGAAGCTAAGAAACAACTCGCTCTGCACTGTGCTCTTACAGCCTACCGGGAACATCTATTACAAAGGCCTGTGAAACGCAGTTTCTTTGCAGGCCTGATCTATCTGAAGTAGAACTTCTGCTCTGAGTTTGCTACATTGCCCAGAGCTGAAAGGCACAACGTGCAGGCTTCTTTCCAAAGGGCGAGTTGGGCCCCAAAGCTCTTGCTTCCAGCTCTTTGGTTAGCTAGGAAACAGCTCGCTCTCACAGGGCTCTTACAGCCTACCGGGAACATCTCTTACAAAGGCCTGTGAAACGCAGTTTCTTTGCAGGCCTGATCTGGCTGAAGTAGAACTTCTGCTCTGGGTGTGCTACATTGCCCTGGAGCTGAAAGGCACAACGCGCGGCCTTCTTTCCAAAGGGCGAGTTGGGACCCAAAGCATCTTGCTTCCAGCTCTTTGGGAAGCTAAGAAACAACTCGCTCTGCACAGTGCTCTTACAGCCTACCGGGAACATCTCTTACAAAGGCCTGTGAAACGCTCTTTCTCTGCAGGCCTGATCTGGCTGAAGTAGAACTTCTGCTCTGCGTGAGCTGCATTGCCCTAGAGCTGAAAGTCACAACGTGCAGGCTTCTTTCCAAAGGGTGAGTTGGGCCCCAAAGCTCTTGCTTCCAGCTCTTTGGTTAGCTAGGAAACAACTCGCTGTGCACAGGGCTCTTACAGCCTACCAGGAACATCTCTTACAAATCCCTGTGAAACGCAGTTTCTTTGCAGGCCTGATCTGGCTGAAGTAGAACATATGCTCTGCGTGTGCTACGTTGCCCTACAGCTGAAAGGCACAACGTGCCGGCTTGTTTCCAAAGGGCGAGTTGGGCCCCAAAGCATCTTGCTTCCAGCTCTTTGGGAAGCTAAGAAACAACTCGCTCTGCACTGTGCTCTTACAGCCTACCGGGAACATCTATTACTAAGGCATGTGAAACGCAGTATCTTTGCAGGCCTGATCTGGCTGCAGTAGAACTTCTGCTCTGCGTGTGCTACATTGCCCTAGAGCTGAAAGGCACAACGTGCCGGCTTCTTTCCAAAGGGCGAGTTGGGCCCCAAAGCATATTGCTTCCAGTTCTTTGGGAAGCTAAGAAACAACTCGCTCTGCACAGTGCTCTTACAGCCTAACGGGAACATCTCTTACAAAGGCCTGTGAAACGCAGTTTCTTTGCAGGCCTGATCTGGCTGAAGTAGAACTTCTGCTCTGCGTGAGCTACATTGCCCTAGAGCTGAAAGGCACAACGTGCAGGCTTCTTACCAAAGGGCGAGTTGGGCCGCAAAGCATCTTGCTTCCAGCTCTTTGGGAAGCTAAGAAACAACTCGCTCTGCACAGTGCTCTTACAGCCTACTGGGAAGATCTCTTACAAAGGCCTGTGAAACGCTCTTTCTCTGCAGGCCTGATCTGGCTGAAGTAGAACTTCTGCTCTGCGTGTGCTACATTGCCCTAGAGCTGAAAGGCACAACGTGCAGGCTTCTTTCCAAAGGGCGAGTTGGGCCCCAAAGCATCTTGCTTCCAGCTCTTTGGGAAGCTAAGAAACAACTCGCTCTGCACAGTGCTCTTACAGCCTACCGGGAACATCTCTTACAAAGGCCTGTGAAACGCAGTTTCTTTGCAGGCCTGACCCAGCTGAAGTAGAACTTCTGCTCTGGCTGTGCTACATTGCCCTAGAGCTGAAAGGCCCAACGTGCAGGCTTCTTTCGAAAGGGCGAGTTGGGCCCCAAAGCATCTTGCTTCCAGCTCTTTGGGAAGCTAAGAAAAAAATCGCTCTGCACAGTGCTCTTACAGCCTACCGGCAACATCTCTTACAAACGCCTGTGAAACGCAGTTTCTTTACAGGCCTGACCAAGCTGAAGTAGAACTTCTGCTCTGGGTGTGCTACATTGCCCAGAGCTGAAAGGCACAACGTGCAGGCTTCGTTCCAAAGGGCGAGTTGGGCCCCAAAGCATCTTGCTTCCAGCTCTTTGGGAAGCTAAGAAACAACTCGCTCTGCACAGTTCTCTTACAGCCTACCGGGAACATCTCTTACAAAGGCCTGTGAAACGCAGTTTCTTTACAGGCCTAACCTAGCTGAAGTAGAACTTCTGCTCTGGGTGTGCTACATTGCCCTGGAGCTGAAAGGCACAACGCGCGGCCTTCTTTCCAAAGGGCGAGTTGGGACCCAAAGCATCTTGCTTCCAGCTCTTTGGGAAGCTAAGAAACAACTCGCTCTGCACAGTGCTCTTACAGCCTACCGGGAACATCTCTTACAAAGGCCTGTGAAACGCTCTTTCTCTGCAGGCCTGATCTGGCTGAAGTAGAACTTCTGCTCTGCGTGAGCTGCATTGCCCTAGAGCTGAAAGTCACAACGTGCAGGCTTCTTTCCAAAGGGCGAGTTGGGCCCCAAAGCATCTTGCTTCCAGCTCTTTGGGAAGCTAAGAAACAACTCGCTCTGCACAGTGCTCTTACAGCCTACCGGGAACATCTCTTACAAAGGCCTGTGAAACGCAGTTTCTTTGCAGGCCTGATGTGGCTGAAGTAGAACTTCCGCTCTGCGTGTGCTACAATGCCCTAGAGATGAAAGGCCCAACGTGCAGGCTTCTTTCCAAAGGGCGAGTTGGGCCCCAAAGCATCTTGCTTCCAGCTCTTTGGGAAGCTAAGAAACAACTCGCTCTGCACAGTGCTCGTACAGCCTACCGGGAATATCTCTTACAGAGCCCTGTGAAACGCAGTTTCTTTGCAGGCCTGATCTGGCTGAAGTAGAACTTCTGCTCTGCGTGTGCTACAATGCCCTAGAGCTGAAAGGCACAACGAGCAGGCTTCTTTCCAAAGGGCGAGTTGGGCCCCAAAGCATCTTGCTTCCAGCTCTTTGGGAAGCTAAGAAACAACTCGCTCTGCACAGTGCTCTTACAGCCTACCGGGAACATCTCTTAGAAAGGCCTGTGAAACGCAGTTTCTTTGCAGGCCTGATCTGGCTTAAGTAGAACTTCTGCTCTGCGTGTGCTAAATTGCCCTAGAGCTGAAAGGCACAACAGGCAGGCTTCTTTCCAAAGGGCGAGTTGGGCCCCAAAGCATCTTGCTTCCAGCTCTTTGGGAAGCTAAGAAACAACTCGCTCTGCACAGTGCTCTTACAGCCTACCGGGAACCACACTTACAAAGGCCTGCGAAATGCGGTTTCTTTGCAGGCCTGATCTGGCTGAAGTAGAACTTCTGCTCTGCGTTCGCTCCATTGCCCTAGAGCTGAAAGGCCCAACGTGCAGGCTTCTTTGAAAAGGGCGAGTTGGGCCCCAAAGCATCTTGCTTCCAGCTCTTTGGGAAGCTAAGAAAAAACTCGCTCTGCACAGTGCTCTTACAGCCTACCGGCAACATCTCTTACAAAGGCCTGTGAAACGCAGTTTCTGTACAGGCCTGACCAAGCTGAAGTAGAACTTCTGCACTGCGTGTGCTACATTGCCCAGAGCTGAAAGGCACAACGTGCAGGCTTCGTTCCAAAGGGCGAGTTGGGCCCCAAAGCATTTTGCTTCCAGCTCTTTGGGAAGCTAAGAAACAACTCGCTCTGCACATTGCTCTTACAGCATCCGGCAACATCTCTTACAAAGGACTGTGAAACGCAGTTTCTTTGCAGGCCTGATGTGGCTGAAGTAGAACTTCTGCTCTGGGTGTGCTACATTGCCCTAGAGCTGAAAGGCCCAACGTGCAGGCTTCGTTCCAAAGGGCGAGTAGGGCCCCAAAGCATCTTGCTTCCAGCTCTTTGGGAAGCTAAGAAACAACTCTCTCTGCACATTGCTCTTACAGCCTACCGGCAACATCTCTTACAAAGGACTGTGAAACGCAGTTTCTTTGCAGGCCTGATGTGGCTGCAGTAGAACTTCTGCTCTGGGTGTGCTACATTGCCCTAGAGCTGAAAGGCACAACGTGCCGGCTTGTTTCCAAAGGGCGAGTTGGGCCCCAAAGCATCTTGCTTCCAGCTCTTTGGGAAGCTAAGAAACAACTCGCTCTGCACAGTGCTCTTACAGCCTACCGGCAACATCTCTTACAAAGGCCTGTGAAACGCAGTTTCTTTACAGGCCTGACCCAGCTGAAGTAGAACTTCTGCTCTGGGTGTGCTACATTGCCCAGAGCAGAAAGGCACAACGTGCAGGCTTCTTTCCAAAGGGCGAGTTGGGCCCCAAAGCATCTTGCTTCCAGCTCTTTGGGAAGCTAAGAAACAACTCGCTCTGCACAGTGCTCTTACAGCCTACCGGGAACATCTCTTACAAAGGCCTGTGAAACGCAGTTTCTTTGCAGGCCTGATCTGGCTGAAGTAGAACTTCTGCTCTGCATGTGCTACATTGCCCTAGAGCTGAAAGCCAGAACGTGCAGACTTCTTTCCAAAGGGCGAGTTGGGCCCCAAAGCATCTTGCTTCCAGCTCTTTGGGAAGCTAAGAAACAACTGGCTCTGCACTGTGCTATTATAGCCTACCGGGAACATCTATTACAAAGTCATGTGAAACGCAGTTTCTTTGCAGGCCTGATCTGGCTGAAGTAGAACTTCTGCTCTGGGCGTGCTACATTGCCCTAGAGCTGAAAGGCACAACGTGCAGGCTTCTTTCGAAAGGGCGAGTTGGGCCCCATAGCTCTTGCTTCCAGCTCTTTGGTTAGCTAGGAAACAACTCGCTCTGCACAGGGCTCTTACACACTACCGGGAACATCTCTTACAAAGGCCTGTGAAACGCAGTTTCTTTGCAGGCCTGATCTGGCTGAAGTAGAACTTCTGCTCTGGGTGTGCTACGTTGCCCTAGAGGTGAAAGTCACAACGTGCCGGCTTCTTTCCAAAGGGCGAGTTGGGCCCCAAAGCATCTTGCTTCCAGCTCTTTGGGAAGCTAAGAAACAACTCCCTCTGCACAGTGCTCCTACAGCCTACCGGGAACATCTCTTACAAAGGCCTGCGAAACGCAGTTTCTTTGCAGGCCTGATCTGGCTGAAGTAGAACTTCTGCTCTGGGTGTGCTACATTGCCCAGAGCAGAAAGGCACAACGTGCAGGCTTCTTTCCAAAGGGCGAGTTGGGCCCCAAAGCATCTTGCTTCCAGCTCTTTAGGAAGCTAAGAAACAACTCGCTCTGCACAGTGCTCTTACAGCCTACCGGGAACATCTCTTACAAAGGCCTGTGAAACGCAGTTTCTTTGCAGGCCTGATCTGGCTTAAGTAGAACTTCTGCTCTGGGTGTGCTACGTTGCCCTAGAGGTGAAGGGCCCAACGTGCCGGCTTGTTTCCAAAGGGCGAGTTGGGCCCCAAAGAATCTTGCTTCCAGCTCTTTGGGAAGCTAAGAAACAACTCGCTCTGCACAGTGCTCTTACAGCCTACCGGGAACATCTCTTACAAAGGCCGGTGAAACGCAGTTTCTTTGCAGGCCTGATCTGGCTGAAGTAGAACTTCGGCTCTGGGTGTGCTGCATTGCCCTAGAGCTGAAAGGCACAACGTGCAGACTTCTTTCTAAATGGCGAGTTGGGCCCCAAAGCATCTTGCTTCCAGCTCTTTGGGAAGCTAAGAAACAACTCGCTCTGCACTGTGCTCTAACAGCCTACCGGGAACATCTATTACAAAGGCCTGTGAAACGCAGTTTCTTTGCAGGCCTGATCTATCTGAAGTAGAACTTCTGCTCTGAGTGTGCTACATTGCCCAGAGCTGAAAGGCACAACGTGCAGGCTTCTTTCCAAAGGGCGAGTTGGGCCCCAAAGCTCTTGCTTCCAGCTCTTTGGTTAGCTAGGAAACAACTCGCTCTGCACAGGGCTCTTACAGCCTACCGGGAACATCTCTTACAAAGGCCTGTGAAACGCAGTTTCTCTGCAGGCCTGATGTGGCTGAAGTAGAACTTCTGCTCTGGGTGTGCTACGTTGCCCTAGAGGTGAAAGGCACAACGTGCAGGCTTCTTTCCAAAGGGCGAGTTGGGCCCCAAAGCATCTTGCTTCCAGCTCTTTGGGAAGCTAAGAAACAACTCGCTCTGCACTGTGCTCTTACAGCCTACCGGGAACATCTATTACAAAGGCATGTGAAACACACTTTCTTTGCAGGCCTGGTCTGGCTGAAGTAGAACTTCTGCTCTGGGTGTGCTACATTGCCCTAGAGCTGAAAGGCACAACGTGCAGGCTTCTTTCCAAAGGGCGAGTTGGGCCCCAAAGCTCTTGCTTCCAGCTCTTTGGTTAGCTAGGAAACAACTCGCTCTGCACAGGGCTCTTACAGCCTACCGGGAACATCTCTTACAAACGCCTGTGAAACGCAGTTTCTTTGCAGGCCTGATGTGGCTGAAGTAGAACTTCTGCTCTGGGTGTGCTACATTGCCCTAGAGTTGAAAGGCACAACGTGCCGGCTTATTTCCAAAGGGCGAGTTGGGCCCCAAAGCATCTTGCTTCCAGCTCTTTGGGAAGCTAAGAAAAAACTCGCTCTGCACAGTGCTCTTACAGCCTACCGGGAACATCTCTTACAAAGGCCTGTGAAACGCAGTTTCTTTGCAGGCCTGATGTGGCTGAAGTAGAACTTCTGCTCTGGGTGTGCTACGTTGCCCTAGTGGTGAAGGGCCCAACGTGCCGGCTTGTTTCCAAAGGGCGAGTTGGGCCCCAAAGCATCTTGTTTCCAGCTCTTTGGGAAGCTAAGAAACAACTCCCTCTGCACAGTGCTCTTACAGCCTAACGGGAACATCTCTTACAAAGGCCTGCGAAATGCAATTTCTTTGCAGGCCTGATCTGGTTGAAGTAGAACTTCTGCTCTGCGTGCGCTCCATTGCCATAGAGCTGAAAGGCACAACGTGCAGGCTTCTTTCCAAAGGGCGAGTTGGGCCCCAAAGCATCTTGCTTCCAGCTCTTTGGGAAGCTAAGAAACAACTCACTCTGCACAGTGCTCTTACAGCCTACCGGCAACATCTCTTACAAAGGACTGTGAAACGCAGTTTCTTTGCAGGCCTGATGTGGCTGTACTAGAACTTCTGCTTTGGGTGTGCTACATTGCCCTAGAGCTGAAAGGCCCAACGTGCAGGCTTCTTTCCAAGGGCGAGTTGGGCCCCAAAGCATCTTGCTTCCAGCTCTTTGGGAAGCTAAGAAACTACTCGCTCTGCACAGTGCTCTTACAGACTACCGGGAACATCTCTTACAAAGGAATGTGAAACGCAATTTCTTAACAGGCCTGACCCAGCTGAAGTAGAACTTCTGCTCTGGGTGTGCTACATTGCCCAGAGCAGAAAGGCACAACGTGCAGGCTTCTTTCCAAAGGGCGAGTTGGGCCCCAAAGCATCTTGCTTCCAGCTCTTTAGGAAGCTAAGAAACAACTCGCTCTGTACAGTGCTCTTACAGCCTACTGGGAACATCTCTTACAAAGGCCTGTGAAACGCAGTTTCTTTACAGGCCTAACCTAGCTGAAGTAGAACTTCTGCTCTGGGTGTGCTACATTGCCCTGGAGCTGAAAGGCACAACGCGCGGCCTTCTTTCCAAAGGGCGAGTTGGGACCCAAAGCATCTTGCTTCCAGCTCTTTGGGAAGCTAAGAAACAACTCGCTCTGCACAGTGCTCTTACAGCCTACCGGGAACATCTCTTAGAAAGGCCTGTGAAACGCAGTTTCCTTGCAGGCCTGATCTGGCTTAAGTAGAACTTCTGCTCTGCGTGTGCTAAATTGCCCTAGAGCTGAAAGGCACAACAGGCAGGCTTCTTTCCAAAGGGCGAGTTGGGCCCCAAAGCATCTTGCTTCCAGCTCTTTGGGAAGCTAAGAAACAACTCCCTCTGCACAGTGCTCTTACAGCCTACCGGCAACTTCTCTTACAAAGGCCTGCGAAATGCGGTTTCTTTGCAGGCCAGATCTGGCTGAAGTAGAAGTTCTGCTTTGCGTTCGCTCCATTGCCCTAGAGCTGAAAGGCCCAACGTGCAGGCTTCTTTGAAAAGGGCGAGTTGGGCCCCAAAGCATCTTGCTTCCAGCTCTTTGGGAAGCTAAGAAAAAACTCGCTCTGCACAGTGCTCTTACAGCCTACCGGCAACATCTCTTACAAAGGCCTGTGAAACGCAGTTTCTGTACAGGCCTGACCAAGCTGAAGTAGAACTTCTGCACTGCGTGTGCTACATTGCCCAGAGCTGAAAGGCACAACGTGCAGGCTTCGTTCCAAAGGGCGAGTTGGGCCCCAAAGCATCTTGCCTCCAGCTCTTTGGGAGGCTAAGAAACAACTCGCTCTGCACTGTGCTCTTACAGCCTACCGGGAACATCTCTTACAAAGGCCTGTGAAACGCAGTTTCTTTGCAGGCGTCATCTGGCTGAAGTAGAACTTCTGCTCTGCGTGTGCTACATTGCCCTAGAGCTGAAAGGCCCAACGTGCAGGCTTCTTTCCAAAGGGCGAGTTGGGCCGCAAAGCATCTTGCTTCCAGCTCTTTGGGAAGCTAAGAAACAACTCGCTCTGCACAGTGCTCTTACAGCCTACCGGGAACATCTCTTACAAAGGCCTGTGAAACGCAGTTTCTTTGCAGGCCTCATCTGGCTGAAGTAGAACTTATGCTCTGCGTGTGCTACATTGCCCTACAGCTGAAAGGCACAACGTGCCGGCTTGTTTCCAAAGGGCGAGTTGGGCCCCAAAGCATCTTGCTTCCAGCTCTTTGGGAAGCTAAGAAACAACTCGCTCTGCACTGTGCTCTTACAACCTACCGGGAACATCTATTACAAATGCATGTGAAACGCACTTTCTTTGCAGACCTGGTCTGGCTGAAGTAGAACTTCTGCTCTGGGTGTGCTACATTGCCCTAGAGCTGAAAGGCACAACGTGCCGGCTTGTTTCCAAAGGGCGAGTTGGGCCCCAAAGCATCTTGCTTCCAGCTCTTTGGGAAGCTAAGAAACAACTCGCTCTGCACTGTGCTCTTACAGCCTACCGGGAACATCTCTTACAAAGGCCTGTGAAACGCAGTTTCTTTGCAGGCGTGATCTGGCTGAAGTAGAACTTCTGCTCTGCGTGTGCTACATTGCCCTAGAGCTAAAAGGCCCAACGTGCAGGCTTCTTTCCAAAGGGCGAGTTGGGCCCCAAAGCATCTTGCTTCCAGCTCTTTGGGAAGCTAAGAAACAACTCGCTCTGCACAGTGCTCTTACAGCCTACCGGGAACATCTCTTAGAAAGGCCTGTGAAACGCAGTTTCTTTGCAGGCCTGATCTGGCCTAAGTAGAACTTCTGCTCTGCGTGTGCTAAATTGCCCTAGAGCTGAAAGGCACAACAGGCAGGCTTCTTTCCAAAGGGCGAGTTGGGCCCCAAAGCATCTTGCTTCCAGCTCTTTGGGAAGCTAAGAAACAACTCCCTCAGCACAGTGCTCTTACAGCCTACCGGCAACATCTCTTACAAAGGCCTGCGAAATGCGGTTTCTTTGCAGGCCTGATCTGGCTGAAGCAGAACTTCTGCTTTGCGTTCGCTCCATTGCCCTAGAGCTGAAAGGCCCAACGTGCAGGCTTCTTTCCAAAGGGCGAGTTGGGCCCCAAAGCATCTTGCTTCCAGCTCTTTGGGAAGCTAAGAAAAAACTCGCTCTGCACAGTGCTCTTACAGCCTACCGGCAACATCTCTTACAAAGGCCTGTGAAACGCAGTTTCTTTGCAGGCCTGATCTGGCTGAAGTAGAACTTCTGCTCTGCGTGTGCTACATTGCCCTAGAGCTGAAAGGAACAACGTGCAGGCTTCTTTCCAAAGGGCGAGTTGGGCCCCAAAGCTCTTGCTTCCAGCTCTTTGGTTAGCTAGGAAACAAATCTCTGTGCACAGGGCTCTTACAGCCTACCAGGAACATCTCTTACAAAGGCCTGTGAAACGCAGTTTCTTTGCAGGCCTGATCTGGCTGAAGTAGAACTTATGCTCTGCGTGTGCTACGTTGCCCTACAGCTGAAAGGCACAACGTGCCGGCTTGTTTCCAAAGGGCGAGTTGGGCCCCAAAGCATCTTGCTTCCAGCTCTTTGGGAAGCTAAGAAACAACTCGCTCTGCACTGTGCTCTTACAGCCTACCGGGAACATCTATTACAAAGGCATGTGAAACGCAGTTTCTTTGCAGGCCTGGTCTGGCTGAAGTAGAACTTCTGCTCTGGGTGTGCTACATTGCCCTAGAGCTGAAAGGCACAACGTGCAGGCTTCTTTCCAAAGGGCGAGTTGGGCCCCAAAGCTCTTGCTTCCAGCTCTTTGGTTAGCTAGGAAACAACTCGCTCTGCACAGGGCTCTTACAGCCTACCGGGAACATCTCTTACAAACGCCTGTGAAATGCAGTTTCTTTGCAGGCCTGATGTGGCTGAAGTAGAACTTCTGCTCTGGGTGTGCTACATTGCCCTCGAGCTGAAAGGCACAACGTGCAGGCTTGTTTCCAAAGGGCGAGTTGGGCCCCAAAGCATCTTGCTTCCAGCTCTTTGGGAAGCTAAGAAAAAACTCGATCTGCACAGTGCTCTTACAGCCTACCGGGAACATCTCTTACAAAGGCCTGTGAAACGCTGTTTCTTTACAGGCCTGACCCAGCTGAGGTAGAACTTCTGCTCTGGGTGTGCTACACTGCCCAGAGCTGAAAGGCACAACGTGCAGGCTTCTTTCCAAAGGGCGAGTTGGGCCCCAAAGCATCTTGCTTCCAGCTCTTTGGGAAGCTAAGAAACAACTCGCTCTGCACAGTGCTCTTACAGCCTACCGGCAACATCTCTTACAAAGGCCTGTGAGACGCAGTTTCTTTGCAGGCCTGATCTGGCTGAAGTAGAACTTCTGCTCTGGGTGTGCTACATTGCCCTAGAGCTGAAAGGCACAACGTGCAGACTTCTTTCCAAAGGGCGAGTTGGGCCCCAAAGCATCTTGCTTCCAGCTCTTTGGGAGGCTAAGAAACAACTCGCTCTGCACTGTGCTCTTACAGCCTACCGGGAACATATCTTACAAAGGCCTGTGAAACGCAGTTTCTTTGCAGGCGTGATCTGGCTGAAGTAGAACTTCTGCTCTGCGTGTGCTACATTGCCCTAGAGCTGAAAGGCCCAACGTGCAGGCTTCTTTCCAAAGGGCGAGTTGGGCCCCAAACCATCTTGCTTCCAGCTCTTTGGGAAGCTAAGAAACAACTCGCTCTGCACAGTGCTCTTACAGCCTACCGGGAACATCTCTTACAAAGGCCTGTGAAACGCAGTTTCTCTGCAGGCCTGATCTGGCTGAAGTAGAACTTATGCTCTGCGTGTGCTACGTTGCCCTACAGCTGAAAGGCACAACGTGCCGGCTTGTTTCCAAAGGGCGAGTTGGGCCCCAAAGCATCTTGCTTCCAGCTCTTTGGGAAGCTAAGAAACAACTCGCTCTGCACTGTGCTCTTACAGCCTAC
The DNA here is from genome assembly GCF_037783145.1 of Equus przewalskii. Taxonomy (NCBI): domain Eukaryota; kingdom Metazoa; phylum Chordata; class Mammalia; order Perissodactyla; family Equidae; genus Equus; species Equus przewalskii. Next base: position 26,354 of record NW_027228380.1, read on the forward strand.
CGGGAACATCTATTACAAAGGCATGTGAAACGCAGTTTCTTTGCAGACCTGGTCTGGCTGAAGTAGAACTTCTGCTCTGGGTGTGCTACATTGCCCTAGAGCTGAAAGGCACAACGTGCAGGCTTCTTTCCAAAGGGCGAGTTGGGCCCCAAAGCTCTTGCTTCCAGCTCTTTGGTTAGCTAGGAAACAACTCGCTCTGCACAGGGCTCTTACAGCCTACCGGGAACATCTCTTACAAACGCCTGTGAAACGCAGTTTCTTTTCAGGCCTGATGTGGCTGAAGTAGAACTTCTGCTCTGGGTGTGCTACATTGCCCTAGAGTTGAAAGGCACAACGTGCCGGCTTGTTTCCAAAGGGCGAGTTGGGCCCCAAAGCATCTTGCTTCCAGCTCTTTGGGAAGCTAAGAAAAAACTCGCTCTGCACAGTGCTCTTACAGCCTACCGGGAACATCTCTTACAAAGGCCGGTGAAACGCTGTTTCTTTACAGGCCTGACCCAGCTGAAGTAGAACTTCTGCTCTGGGTGTGCTACACTGCCCAGAGCTGAAAGGCACAACGTGCAGGCTTCTTTCCAAAGGGCGAGTTGGGCCCCAAAGCATCTTGCTTCCAGCTCTTTGGGAAGCTAAGAAACAACTCGCTCTGCACAGTGCTCTTACAGCCTACCGGCAACATCTCTTACAAAGGCCTGTGAGACGCAGTTTCTTTGCAGGCCTGATCTGGCTGAAGTAGAACTTCTGCTCTGGGTGTGTTACGTTGCCCTAGAGCTGAAAGGCACAACGTGCAGACTTCTTTCCAAAGGGCGAGTTGGGCCCCAAAGCATCTTGCTTCCAGCTCTTTGGGAAGCTAAGAAACAACTCTCTCTGCACTGTGCTCTTACAGCCTACCGGGAACATCTCTTACAAAGGCCTGTGAAACGCAGTTTCTTTGCAGGCGTGATCTGGCTGAAGTAGAACTTCTGCTCTGCGTGTGCTACATTGCCCTAGAGCTAAAAGGCCCAACGTGCATTCTTCTTTCGAAAGGGCGAGTTGGGCCCCAAAGCATCTTGCTTCCAGCTCTTTGGGAAGCTAAGAAACAACTCGCTCTGCACAGTGCTCTTACAGCCTACCAGGAACATCTCTTAGAAAGGCCTGTGAAACGCAGTTTCTTTGCAGGCCTGATCTGGCTTAAGTAGAACTTCTGCTCTGCATGTGCTAAATTGCACTAGAGCTGAAAGGCACAACAGGCAGGCTTCTTTCCAAAGGGCGAGTTGGGCCCCAAAGCATCTTGCTTCCAGCTCTTTGGGAAGCTAAGAAACAACTCCCTCTGCACAGTGCTCTTACAGCCTACCGGCAACATCTCTTACAAAGGCCTGCGAAATGCGGTTTCTTTGCAGGCCTGATCTGGCTGAAGTAGAACTTATGCTCTGCGTGTGCTACGTTGCCCTACAGCTGAAAGGCACAACGTGCCGGCTTGTTTCCAAAGGGCGAGTTGGGCCCCAAAGCATCTTGCTTCCAGCTCTTTGGGAAGCTAAGAAACAACTCGCTCTGCACTGTGCTCTTACAGCCTACCGGGAACATCTATTACAAAGGCATGTGAAACGCAGTTTCTTTGCAGGCCTGGTCTGGCTGAAGTAGAACTTCTGCTCTGGGTGTGCTACATTGCCCTAGAGCTGAAAGGCACAACGTGCAGGCTTCTTTCCAAAGGGCGAGTTGGGCCCCAAAGCTCTTGCTTCCAGCTCTTTGGTTAGCTAGGAAACAACTCGCTCTGCACAGGGCTCTTACAGCCTACCGGGAACATCTCTTACAAACGCCTGTGAAACGCAGTTTCTTTGCAGGCCTGATGTGGCTGAAGTAGAACTTCTGCTCTGGGTGTGCTACATTGCCCTACAGTTGAAAGGCACAACGTGCCGGCTTGTTTCCAAAGGGCGAGTTGGGCCCCAAAGCATCTTGCTTCCAGCTCTTTGGGAAGCTAAGAAAAAACTCGCTCTGCACAGTGCTCTTACAGCCTACCGGGAACATCTCTTACAAAGGCCTGTGAAACGCAGTTTCTTTGCAGGCCTGACCCAGCTGAAGTAGAACTTCTGCTCTGGGTGTGCTACACTGCCCAGAGCTGAAAGGCACAACGTGCAGGCTTCTTTCCAAAGGGCGAGTTGGGCCCCAAAGCATCTTGCTTCCAGCTCTTTGGGAAGCTAAGAAACAACTCGCTCTGCACAGTGCTCTTACAGCCTACCGGCAACATCCCTTACAAAGGCCTGTGAGACGCAGTTTCTTTGCAGGCCTGATCTGGCTGAAGTAGGACTTCTGCTCTGGGTGTGCTACATTGCCCTAGAGCTGAAAGGCACAAGGTGCAGACTTCTTTCCAAAGGGCGAGTTGGGCCCTAAAGCATCTTGCTTCCAGCTCTTTGGGAGGCTAAGAAACAACTCGCTCTGCACTGTGCTCTTACAGCCTACCGGGAACATCTCTTACAAAGGCCTGTGAAACGCAGTTTCTTTGCAGGCGTGATCTGGCTGAAGTAGAACTTCTGCTCTGCGTGTGCTACATTGCCCTAGAGCTGAAAGGCCCAACGTGCAGGCTTCTGTCCAAAGGGCGAGTTGGGCCGCAAAGCATCTTGCTTCCAGCTCTTTGGGAAGCTAAGAAAGAACTCGCTCTGCACAGTGCTCTTACAGCCTACCGGGAACATCTCTTACAAAGGCCTGTGAAACGCAGTTTCTTTGCAGGCCTGATCTGGCTGAAGTAGAACTTATGCTCTGCGTGTGCTACGTTGCCCTACAGCTGAAAGGCACAACGTGCCGTCTTGTTTCCAAAGGGCGAGTTGGGCCCCAAAGCATCTTGCTTCCAGCTCTTTGGGAAGCTAAGAAACAACTCGCTCTGCACAGTGCTCTTACAGCCTACCGGGAACATCTCTTACAAAGGCCTGTGAAATGCAGTTTCTTTGCAGGCCTGATATGGCTGAAGTAGAACTTCTGCTCTGGGTGTGCTGCATTGCCCTAGAGCTGAAAGGCACAACGTGCGGACTTCTTTCCAAATGGCGAGTTGGGCCCCAAAGCATCTTGCTTCCAGCTCTTTGGGAAGCTAAGAAACAACTCGCTCTGCACAGTGCTCTTACAGCCTACCAGGAACATCTGTTACATAGGCCTGTGAAACGCAGTTTCTTTGCAGGCCTGATCTGGCTGAAGTAGAACTTCTGCTCTGAGTGTGCTACATTGCCCTAGAGCTGAAAGGCACAACGTGCAGGCTTCTTTCCAAAGGGCGAGTTGGGCCCCAAAGCTATTGCTTCCAGCTCTTTGGTTAGCTAGGAAACAACTCGCTGTGCACAGGGCTCTTACAGCCTACCGGGAACATCTCTTACAAAGGCCTGTGAAACGCAGTTTCTTTGCAGGCCTGATCTGGCTGAAGTAGAACTTCTGCTCTGGGTGTGCTACATTGCCCTAGAGGTGAAAGGCACAACGTGCCGGCTTGTTTCCAAAGGGCGAGTTGGGCCCCAAAGCATCTTGCTTCCAGTTCTTTGGGAAGCTAAGAAACAACTCCCTCTGCACAGTGCTCTTACAGCCTACCGGGAACATCTCTTACAAAGGCCTGCGAAATGCGGTTTCTTTGCAGGCCTGATCTGGCTGAAGTAGAACTTCTTCTCTGCGTTCGCTCCATTTCCCTAGAGCTGAAAGGCCCAACGTGCAGGCTTCTTTCCAAAGGGCGAGTTGGGCCCCAAAGCATCTTGCTTCCAGCTCTTTGGGAAGCTAAGAAAAAAATCGCTCTGCACAGTGCTCTTACAGCCTACCGGCAACATCTCTTACAAACGCCTGTGAAACGCAGTTTCTTTACAGGCCTGACCAAGCTGAAGTAGAACTTCTGCTCTGGGTGTGCTACATTGCCCAGAGCTGAAAGGCACAACGTGCAGGCTTCGTTCCAAAGGGCGAGTTGGGCCCCAAAGCATCTTGCTTCCAGCTCTTTGGGAAGCTAAGAAACAACTCGCTCTGCACAGTGCTCTTACAGCCTACCGGGAACATCTCTTACAAAGGCCTGTGAAACGCAGTTTCTTTACAGGCCTAAGCTAGCTGAAGTAGAACTTCTGCTCTGGGTGTGCTACATTGCCCTGGAGCTGAAAGACACAACGTGCGGCCTTCTTTCCAAAGGGCGACTTGGGACCCAAAGCATCTTGCTTCCAGCTCTTTGGGAAGCTAAGAAACAACTCGCTCTGCACAGTGCTCTTACAGCCTACCGGGAACATCTCTTACAAAGGCCTGTGAAACGCAGTTTCCTTGCAGGCCTGATCTGGCTGAAGTAGAACTTCTGCTCTGCAGGTGCTGCATTGCCCTAGAGCTGAAAGGCACAACGTGCCGGCTTGTTTCCAAAGGGCGAGTTGGGCCCCAAAGCATCTTGCTTCCAGCTCTTTGGGAAGCTAAGAAACAACTCGCTCTGCACTGTGCTCTTACAACCTACCGGGAACATCTATTACAAATGCATGTGAAACGCAGTTTCTTTGCAGACCTGGTCTGGCTGAAGTAGAACTTCTGCTCTGGGTGTGCTACATTGCCCTAGAGCTGAAAGGCACAACGTGCCGGCTTGTTTCCAAAGGGCGAGTTGGGCCCCAAAGCATCTTGCTTCCAGCTCTTTGGGAAGCTAAGAAACAACTCGCTCTGCACTGTGCTCTTACAGCCTACCGGGAACATCTCTTACAAAGGCCTGTGAAACGCAGTTTCTTTGCAGGCGTGATCTGGCTGAAGTAGAACTTCTGCTCTGCGCGTGCTACATTGCCCTAGAGCTAAAAGGCCCAACGTGCAGGCTTCTTTCCAAAGGGCGAGTTGGGCCCCAAAGCATCTTGCTTCCAGCTCTTTGGGAAGCTAAGAAACAACTCGCTCTGCACAGTGCTCTTACAGCCTACCGGGAACATCTCTTAGAAAGGCCTGTGAAACGCAGTTTCTTTGCAGGCCTGATCTGGCTTAAGTACAACTTCTGCTCTGCGTGTGCTAAATTGCCCTAGAGCTGAAAGGCACAACGGCAGGCTTCTTTCCAAAGGGCGAGTTGGGCCCCAAAGCATCTTGCTTCCAGCTCTTTGGGAAGCTAAGAAACAACTCCCTCAGCACAGTGCTCTTACAGCCTACCGGCAACATCTCTTACAAAGGCCTGCGAAATGCGGTTTCTTTGCAGGCCTGATCTGGCTGAAGTAGAACTTCTGCTTTGCGTTCGCTCCATTGCCCTAGAGCTAAAAGGCCCAACGTGCAGGCTTCTTTCCAAAGGGCGAGTTGGGCCCCAAAGCATCTTGCTTCCAGCTCTTTGGGAAGCTAAGAAAAAACTCGCTCTGCACAGTGCTCTTACAGCCTACCGGCAACATATCTTACAAAGGCCTGTGAAACGCAGTTTCTGTACAGGCCTGACCAAGCTGAAGTAGAACTTCTGCACTGCGTGTGCTACATTGCCCAGAGCTGAAACGCACAACGTGCAGGCTTCGTTCCAAAGGGCGAGTTGGACCCAAAAGCATCTTGCTTCCAGCTCTTTGGGAAGCTAAGAAACAACTCGCTCTGCACTGTGCTCTTACAGCCTACCAGGAACATCTCTTACAAAGGCCTGTGAAACGCAGTTTCTTTGCAGGCCTGATATGGCTGAAGTAGAACTTCTGCTCTGCGTGTGCTACGTTGCCCTACAGCTGAAAGGCACAACGTGCCGGCTTGTTTCCAAAGGGCGAGTTGGGCCCCAAAGCGTCTTGCTTCCAGCTCTTTGGGAAGCTAAGAAACAACTCGCTCTGCACTGTGCTCTTACAGCCTACCGGGAACATCTATTACAAAGGCATGTGAAACGCAGTTTCTTTGCAGGCCTGGTCTGGCTGAAGTAGAACTTCTGCTCTGGGTGTGCTACATTGCCCTAGAGCTGAAAGGCACAACGTGCAGGCTTCTTTCCAAAGGGCGAGTTGGGCCCCAAAGCTCTTGCTTCCAGCTCTTTGGTTAGCTAGGAAACAACTCGCTCTGCACAGGGCTCTTACAGCCTACCGGGAACATCTCTTACAAACGCCTGTGAAACGCAGTTTCTTTGCAGGCCTAATGTGGCTTAAGTAGAACTTCTGCTCTGGGTGTGCTACTTTGCCCTAGAGTTGAAAGGCACGACGTGCCGGCTTGTTTCCAAAGGGCGAGTTGGGCCCCAAAGCATCTTGCTTCCAGATCTTTGGGAAGCTAAGAAAAAACTCGCTCTGCACAGTGCTCTTACAGCCTACCGGGAACATCTCTTACAAAGGCCTGCGAAATGCGGTTTCTTTGCAGGCCTGATCTGGCTGAAGTAGAACTTCTTCTCTGCGTTCGCTCCATTTCCCTAGAGCTGAAAGGCCCAACGTGCAGTCTTCTTTCCAAAGGGCGAGTTGGGCCCCAAAGCATCTTGCTTCCAGCTCTTTGGGAAGCTAAGAAAAAAATCGCTCTGCACAGTGCTCTTACAGCCTACCGGCAACATCTCTTACAAACGCCTGTGAAACGCAGTTTCTTTACAGGCCTGACCAAGCTGAAGTAGAACTTCTGCTCTGGGTGTGCTACATTGCCCAGAGCTGAAAGGCACAACGTGCAGGCTTCGTTCCAAAGGGCGAGTTGGGCCCCAAAGCATCTTGCTTCCAGCTCTTTGGGAAGCTAAGAAACAACTCGCTCTGCACAGTGCTCTTACAGCCTACCGGGAACATCTCTTACAAAGGCCTGTGAAACGCAGTTTCTTTACAGGCCTAAGCTAGCTGAAGTAGAACTTCTGCTCTGGGTGTGCTACATTGCCCTGGAGCTGAAAGACACAACGTGCGGCCTTCTTTCCAAAGGGCGACTTGGGACCCAAAGCATCTTGCTTCCAGCTCTTTGGGAAGCTAAGAAACAACTCGCTCTGCACAGTGCTCTTACAGCCTACCGGCAACATCTCTTACAAAGGCCTGTGAAACGCAGTTTCCTTGCAGGCCTGATCTGGCTGAAGTAGAACTTCTGCTCTGCGTGTGCTGCATTGCCCTAGAGCTGAAAGGCACAACGTGCAGGCTTCTTTCCAAAGGGCGAGTTGGGCCCCAAAGCATCTTGCTTCCAGCTCTTTGGGAAGCTAAGAAACAACTCGCTCTGCACTGTGCTCTTACAACCTACCGGGAACATCTATTACAAATGCATGTGAAACGCAGTTTCTTTGCAGACCTGGTCTGGCTGAAGTAGAACTTCTGCTCTGGGTGTGCTACATTGCCCTAGAGCTGAAAGGCACAACGTGCCGGCTTGTTTCCAAAGGGCGAGTTGGGCCCCAAAGCATCTTGCTTCCAGCTCTTTGGGAAGCTAAGAAACAACTCGCTCTGCACTGTGCTCTTACAGCCTACCGGGAACATCTCTTACAAAGGCCTGTGAAACGCAGTTTCTTTGCAGGCGTGATCTGGCTGAAGTAGAACTTCTGCTCTGCGTGTGCTACATTGCCCTAGAGCTAAAAGGCCCAACGTGCAGGCTTCTTTCCAAAGGGCGAGTTGGGCCCCAAAGCATCTTGCTTCCAGCTCTTTGGGAAGCTAAGAAACAACTCGCTCTGCACAGTGCTCTTACAGCCTACCGGGAACATCTCTTAGAAAGGCCTGTGAAACGCAGTTTCTTTGCAGGCCTGATCTGGCTTAAGTAGAACTTCTGCTCTGCGTGTGCTAAATTGCCCTAGAGCTGAAAGGCACAACAGGCAGGCTTCTTTCCAAAGGGCGAGTTGGGCCCCAAAGCATCTTGCTTCCAGCTCTTTGGGAAGCTAAGAAACAACTCCCTCAGCACAGTGCTCTTACAGCCTACCGGCAACATCTCTTACAAAGGCCTGCGAAATGCGGTTTCTTTGCAGGCCTGATCTGGCTGAAGTAGAACTTCTGCTTTGCGTTCGCTCCATTGCCCTAGAGCTAAAAGGCCCAACGTGCAGGCTTCTTTCCAAAGGGCGAGTTGGGCCCCAAAGCATCTTGCTTCCAACTCTTTGGGAAGCTAAGAAAAAACTCGCTCTGCACAGTGCTCTTACAGCCTACCGGCAACATATCTTACAAAGGCCTGTGAAACGCAGTTTCTGTACAGGCCTGACCAAGCTGAAGTAGAACTTCTGCACTGCGTGTGCTACATTGCCCAGAGCTGAAACGCACAACGTGCAGGCTTCGTTCCAAAGGGCGAGTTGGACTCAAAAGCATCTTGCTTCCAGCTCTTTGGGAAGCTAAGAAACAACTCGCTCTGCACTGTGCTCTTACAGCCTACCAGGAACATCTCTTACAAAGGCCTGTGAAACGCAGTTTCTTTCCAGGCCTGATCTGGCTGAAGTAGAACTTATGCTCTGCGTGTGCTACGTTGCCCTACAGCTGAAAGGCACAACGTGCCGGCTTGTTTCCAAAGGGCGAGTTGGGCCCCAAAGCATCTTGCTTCCAGCTCTTTGGGAAGCTAAGAAACAACTCGCTCTGCACTGTGCTCTTACAGCCTACCGGGAACATCTATTACAAAGGCATGTGAAACGCAGTTTCTTTGCAGGCCTGGTCTGGCTGAAGTAGAACTTCTGCTCTGGGTGTGCTACATTGCCCTAGAGCTGAAAGGCACAACGTGCAGGCTTCTTTCCAAAGGGCGAGTTGGGCCCCAAAGCTCTTGCTTCCAGCTCTTTGGTTAGCTAGGAAACAACTCGCTCTGCACAGGGCTCTTACAGCCTACCGGGAACATCTCTTACAAACGCCTGTGAAACGCAGTTTCTTTGCAGGCCTAATGTGGCTTAAGTAGAACTTCTGCTCTGGGTGTGCTACTTTGCCCTAGAGTTGAAAGGCACAACGTGCCGGCTTGTTTCCAAAGGGCGAGTTGGGCCCCAAAGCATCTTGCTTCCAGATCTTTGGGAAGCTAAGAAAAAACTCGCTCTGCACAGTGCTCTTACATCCTACCGGGAACATCTATTACAAAGGCCTGTGAAACGCTGTTTCTTTACAGGCCTGACCCAGCTGAAGTAGAACTTCTGCTCTGGGTGTGCTACACTGCCCAGAGCTGAAAGGCACAACGTGCAGGCTTCTTTCCAAAGGGCGAGTTGGGCCCCAAAGCATCTTGCTTCCAGTTCTTTGGGAAGCTAAGAAACAACTCCCTCTGCACAGTGCTCTTACAGCCTACCGGGAACATCTCTTACAAAGGCCTGCGAAATGCGGTTTCTTTGCAGGCCTGATGTGGCTGAAGTAGAACTTCTGCTCTGCGTTCGCTCCATTGCCGTAGAGCTGAAAGGCCCAACGTGCAGGCTTCTTTCCAAAGGGCGAGTTGGGCCCCAAAGCATCTTGCTTCCAGCTCTTTGGGAAGCTAAGAAAAAACTCGCTCTGCACAGTGCTCTTACACCCTAACGGTAACATCTCTTACAAAGGCCTGTGAAACGCAGTTTCTTTGCAGGCCTGATCTGGCTGAAGTAGAACTTATGCTCTGCGTGTGCAACGTTGCCCTAGAGCTGAAAGGCACAACGTGCCGGCTTGTTTCCAAAGGGCGAGATGGGCCCCAAAGCATCTTGCTTCCAGCTCTTTGGGAAGCTAAGAAACAACACGCTCTGCACCGTGCTCTTACAGCCTACCGGGAACATCTCTTACAAAAGCCTGTGAAACGCAGTTTCTTTGCAGGCCTGATCTGGCTGAAGTAGAACTTCTGCTCTGGGTGTGCTACATTGCCCTAGAGCTGAAAGGCACAAGGTGTAGGCTTCTTTCCAAAGGGCGAGTTGGTCCCCAAAGCATCTTGCTTCCAGTTCTTTGCGACGCTAAGAAACAACTCGCTCTGCACAGTGCTCTTACAGCCTACCGGCAACATCTCTTACAAAGGCCTGTGAAACGCAGTTTCTTTACAGGCCTAACCTAGCTGAAGTAGAACTTCTGCTCTGGGTGTGCTACATTGCCCTGGAGCTAAAAGGCACAACGTGCGGCCTTCTTTCCAAAGGGCGAGTTGGGCCCCAAAGCATCTTGCTTCCAGCTCTTTGGGAAGCTAAGAAACAACTCGCTCTGCACAGTGCTCTTATAGCCTACAGGGAACATCTCTTATAAAGGCCTGTGAAACGCAGTTTCTTTGCAGGCCTGATCTGGCTGAAGTAGAACTTATGCTCTGCGTGTGCTACATTGCCCTAGAGCTGAAAGGCACACCGTGCAGGCTTCTTTCCAAAGGGCGAGTTGGGCCCCAAAGCATCTTGCTTCCAGCTCTTTGGGAAGCTAAGAAACAACTCGCTCTGCACAGTGCTCTTACAGCCTACCGGCAACATCTCTTACAAAGGCCTGTGAGACGCAGTTTCTTTGCAGGCCTGATCTGGCTGAAGTAGAACTTATGCTCTGGGTGTGCTACATTGCCCTAGAGCTGAAAGGCACAACGTGCAGACTTCTTTCCAAAGGGCGAGTTGGGCCCCAAAGCTCTTGCTTCCATCTCTTTGGTTAGCTAGGAAACAACTCGCTGTGCACAGGGCTCTTACAGACTACCGGGAACATCTCTTACAAAGGCCTGTGAAACGCAGTTTCTTTGCAGGCCTGATCTGGCTGAAGTAGAACTTATGCTCTGCGTGTGCTACGTTGCCCTACAGCTGAAAGGCACAACGTGCCGGCTTGGTTCCAAAGGGCGAGTTGGGCCCCAAAGCATCTTGCTTCCAGCTCTTTGGGAAGCTAAGAAACAACTCGCTCTGCACTGTGCTCTTACAGCCTACCGGGAACATCTATTACAAAGGCATGTGAAACGCAGTTTCTTTGCAGGCCTGGTCTGTCTGAAGTAGAACTTCTGCTGTGGGTGTGCTACATTGCCCTAGAGCTGAAAGGCACAACGTGCAGGCTTCTTTCCAAAGGGCGAGTTGGGCCCCAAAGCTCTTGCTTCCAGCTCTTTGGGAAGCTAAGAAAAAACTCGCTCTGCACAGTGCTCTTACAGCCTACCGGGAACATCTCTTACAAAGGCCTGTGAAACGCTGTTTCTTTACAGGCCTGACCCAGCTGAAGTAGAACTTCTGCTCTGGGTGTGCTACACTGCCCAGAGCTGAAAGGCACAACGTGCAGGCTTCTTTCCAAAGGGCGAGTTGGGCCCCAAAGCATCTTGCTTCCAGCTCTTTGGGAAGCTAAGAAACAACTCGCTCTGCACAGTGCTCTTACAGCCTACCGGCAACATCTCTTACAAAGGCCTGTGAGACGCAGTTTCTTTGCAGGCCTGATCTGGCTGAAGTAGAACTTATGCTCCGGGTGTGCTACATTGCCCTAGAGCTGAAAGGCACAACGTGCAGACTTCTTTCCAAAGGGCGAGTTGGGCCCCAAAGCATCTTGCTTCCAGCTCTTTGGGAAGCTAAGAAACAACTCGCTCTGAACAGTGCTCTTACAGCCTACTGGGAACATCTCTTACAAAGGCCTGTGAAACGCAGTTTCTTTGCAGGCGTGATCTGGCTGAAGTAGAACTTCTGCTCTGCGTGTGCTACATTGCCCTAGAGCTGAAAGGCCCAACGTGCAGGCTTCTTTCCAAAGGGCGAGTTGGGCCGCAAAGCATCTTGCTTCCAGCTCTTTGGGAAGCTAAGAAACAACTCGCTCTGCACAGTGCTCTTACAGCCTACCGGGAACATCTCTTACAAAGGCCGGTGAAACGCAGTTTCTTTGCAGGCCTGATCTGGCTGAAGTAGAACTTCTTCTCTGGGTGTGCTACATTGCCCTAGAGCTGAAAGGCCCAACGTGCACGCTTCTTTCCAAAGGGCGAGTTGGGCCCCAAAGCATCTTGCTTCCAGCTCTTTAGGAAGCTAAGAAACAACTCACTCTGCACAGTGCTCTTACAGCCTACCGGGAACATCTCTTACAAAGGCCTGTGAAACGCAGTTTCTTTGCAGGCCTGATCTGGCTGAAGTAGAACTTCTGCTCTGCGTGTGCTACATTGCCCTAGAGGTGAAAGGCACAACGAGCAGGATTCTTTCCAAAGGGCGAGTTGGGCCCCAAAGCATCTTGCTTCCAGCTCTTTGGGAAGCTAAGAAACAACACGCTCTGCACAGTGCTCTTACAGCCTACCGGGAACATCTCTTACAAAAGCCTGTGAAACGCAGTTTCTTTGCAGGCCTGATATGGCTGAAGTAGAACTTCTGCTCTGGGTGTGCTACATTGCCCTAGAGCTGAAAGGCACAAGGTGCAGGCTTCTTTCCAAAGGGCGAGTTGGGCCCCAAAGCATCTTGCTTCCAGCTCTTTGCGACGCTAAGAAACAACTCGCTCTGCACAGTGCTCATACAGCCTACCCGCAACATCTCTTACAAAGGCCTGTGAAACGCAGTTTCTTTACAGGCCTAACCTAGCTGAAGAAGAACTTCAGCTCTGGGTGTGCTACATTGCCCTGGAGCTGAAAGGCACAACGTGCAGCCTTCTTTCCAAAGGGCGAGTTGGGCCCCAAAGCATCTTGCTTCCAGCTCTTTGGGAAGCTAAGAAACAACTCGCTCTGCACTGTGCTCTTACAGCCTACCGGGAACATCTATTACAAAGGCATGTGAAACGCAGTTTCTTTGCAGGCCTGACCAAGCTGAAGTAGAACTTCTGCTGTGGGTGTGCTACATTGCCCTAGAGCTGAAAGGCACAACGTGCAGGCTTCTTTCCAAAGGGCGAGTTGGGCCCCAAAGCTCTTGCTTCCAGCTCTTTGGGAAGCTAAGAAAAAACTCGCTCTGCACAGTGCTCTTACAGCCTACCGGGAACATCTCTTACAAAGGCCTGTGAAACGCTGTTTCTTTACAGGCCTGACCCAGCTGAAGTAGAACTTCTGCTCTGGGTGTGCTACACTGCCCAGAGCTGAAAGGCACAACGTGCAGGCTTCTTTCCAAAGGGCGAGTTGGGCCCCAAAGCATCTTGCTTCCAGCTCTTTGGGAAGCTAAGAAACAACTCGCTCTGCACAGTGCTCTTACAGCCTACCGGCAACATCTCTTACAAAGGCCTGTGAGACGCAGTTTCTTTGCAGGCCTGATCTGGCTGAAGTAGAACTTATGCTCCGGGTGTGCTACATTGCACTAGAGCTGAAAGGCACAACGTGCAGACTTCTTTCCAAAGGGCGAGTTGGGCCCCAAAGCATCTTGCTTCCAGCTCTTTGGGAAGCTAAGAAACAACTCGCTCTGAACAGTGCTCTTACAGCCTACTGGGAACATCTCTTACAAAGGCCTGTGAAACGCAGTTTCTTTGCAGGCGTGATCTGGCTGAAGTAGAACTTCTGCTCTGCGTGTGCTACATTGCCCTAGAGCTGAAAGGCCCAACGTGCAGGCTTCTTTCAAAAGGGCGAGTTGGGCCGCAAAGCATCTTGCTTCCAGCTCTTTGGGAAGCTAAGAAACAACTCGCTCTGCACAGTGCTCTTACAGCCTACCGGGAACATCTCTTACAAAGGCCGGTGAAACGCAGTTTCTTTGCAGGCCTGATCTGGCTGAAGTAGAACTTCTTCTCTGGGTGTGCTACATTGCCCTAGAGCTGAAAGGCCCAACGTGCACGCTTCTTTCCAAAGGGCGAGTTGGGCCCCAAAGCATCTTGCTTCCAGCTCTTTGGGAAGCTAAGAAACAACTCACTCTGCACAGTGCTCTTACAGCCTACCGGGAACATCTCTTACAAAGGCCTGTGAAACGCAGTTTCTTTGCTGGCCTGATCTGGCTGAAGTAGAACTTCTGCTCTGCGTGTGCTACATTGCCCTAGAGGTGAAAGGCACAACGAGCAGGATTCTTTCCAAAGGGCGAGTTGGGCCCCAAAGCATCTTGCTTCCAGCTCTTTGGGAAGCTAAGAAACAACACGCTCTGCACAGTGCTCTTACAGCCTACCGGGAACATCTCTTACAAAAGCCTGTGAAACGCAGTTTCTTTGCAGGCCTGATAAGGCTGAAGTAGAACTTCTGCTCTGGGTGTGCTACATTGCCCTAGAGCTGAAAGGCACAAGGTGCAGGCTTCTTTCCAAAGGGCGAGTTGGGCCCCAAAGCATCTTGCTTCCAGCTCTTTGCGACGCTAAGAAACAACTCGCTCTGCACAGTGCTCATACAGCCTACCCGCAACATCTCTTACAAAGGCCTGTGAAACGCAGTTTCTTTACAGGCCTAACCTAGCTGAAGAAGAACTTCAGCTCTGGGTGTGCTACATTGCCCTGGAGCTGAAAGGCACAACGTGCAGCCTTCTTTCAAAAGGGCGAGTTGGGCCCCAAAGCATCTTGCTTCCAGCTCTTTGAGAAGCCAAGAAACAACTCGCTCTGCACAGTGCTCTTACAGCCTACCGGGAACATCTCTTACAAAGGCCTGTGAAACGCAGTATCTTTGCAGGCCTGATCTGGCTGAAGTAGAACTTCTGCTTTGCGTTCGCTCCATTGCCCTAGAGCTGAAAGGCCCAACGTGCAGGCTTCTTTCCAAAGGGCGAGTTGGGCCCCAAAGCATCTTGCTTCCAGCTCTTTGGGAAGCTAAGAAAAAACTCGCTCTGCACAGTGCTCTTACAGCCTACCGGCAACATCTCTTACAAAGGCCTGTGAAACGCAGTTTCTTTACAGGCCTGCCCAAGCTGAAGTAGAACTTCTGCTCTGCGTGTGCTACATTGCCCAGAGCTGAAAGGCACAACGTGCAGGCTTCGTTCCAAAGGGCGAGTTGGGTCCCAAAGCATCTTGCTTCCAGCTCTTTGGGAAGCTAAGAAACAACTCGCTCTGCACTGTGCTCTTACAGCCTACCAGGAACATCTATTACAAAGGCCTGTGAAACGCAGTTTCTTTGCAGGCCTGATCTGGCTGAAGTAGAACTTCTGCTCTGCGTGCGCTCCATTGCCCTAGAGCTGAAAGTCACAACGTGCAGGCTTCTTTCCAAAGGGCGAGTTGGGCATAAAAGCATCTTGCTTCCAGCTCTTTGGGAAGCTAAGAAACAACTCGCTCTGCACATTGCTCTTACAGCCTACCGGCAACATCTCTTACAAAGGACTGTGAAACGCAGTTTCTTTGCAGGCCTGATGTGGCTGCAGTAGAACTTCTGCTCTGTGTGTGCTACATTGCCCTAGAGCTGAAAGGCCCAACGTGCAGGCTTCTTTCCAAAGGGCGAGTTGTGCCCCAAAGCATCTTGCTTCCAGCTCTTTGGGAAGCGAAGAAACAACTCGCTCTGCACAGTGCTCTTACAGCCTAACGGGAACATCTCTTTCAAAGGCCGGCGAAACGCAGTTTCTTTGCAGGCCTGATCTGGCTGAAGTAGAACTTCTGCTCTGAGTGCGCTACATTGCCCTAGAGCTGAAAGGCACAACGTGCAGGCTTCTTTCCAAAGGGCGAGTTGGGCCCCAAAGCACTTGCTTCCAGCTCTTTGGTTAGCTAGGAAACAACTCGCTGTGCACAGGGCTCTTACAGCCTACCAGGAACATCTCTTACAAATCCCTGTGAAACGCAGTTTCTTTGCAGGCCTGATCTGGCTGAAGTAGAACTTATGCTCTGCGTGTGCTACGTTGCCCTACAGCTGAAAGGCACAACGTGCAGGCTTGTTTCCAAAGGGCGAGTTGGGCCCCAAAGCATCTTGCTTCCAGCTCTTTGGGAAGCTAAGAAACAACTCGCTCTGCACTGTGCTCTTACAGCCTACCGGGAACATCTATTACTAAGGCATGTGAAACGCAGTATCTTTGCAGGCCTGATCTGGCTGCAGTAGAACTTCTGCTCTGCGTGTGCTACATTGCCCTAGAGCTGAAAGGCACAACGTGCCGGCTTCTTTCCAAAGGGCGAGTTGGGCCCCAAAGCATATTGCTTCCAGTTCTTTGGGAAGCTAAGAAACAACTCGCTCTGCACAGTGCTCTTACAGCCTAACGGGAACATCTCTTACAAAGGCCTGTGAAACGCAGTTTCTTTGCAGGCCTGATCTGGCTGAAGTAGAACTTCTGCTCTGCGTGAGCTACATTGCCCTAGAGCTGAAAGGCACAACGTGCAGGCTTCTTACCAAAGGGCGAGTTGGGCCCCGAAGCATCTTGCTTCCAGCTCTTTGGGAAGCTAAGAAACAACTCGCTCTGCACAGTGCTCTTACAGCCTACTGGGAAGATCTCTTACAAAGGCCTGTGAAACGCTCTTTCTCTGCAGGCCTGATCTGGCTGAAGTAGAACTTCTGCTCTGCGTGTGCTACATTGCCCTAGAGCTGAAAGTCACAACGTGCAGGCTTCTTTCCAAAGGGCGAGTTGGGCCCCAAAGCATCTTGCTTCCAGCTCTTTGGGAAGCTAAGAAACAACTCGCTCTGCACTGTGCTCTTACAGCCTACCGGGAACATCTATTACAAAGGCCTGTGAAACGCAGTTTCTTTGCAGGCCTGATCTGTCTGAAGTAGAACTTCTGCTCTGAGTTTGCTACATTGCCCAGAGCTGAAAGGCACAACGTGCAGGCTTGTTTCCAAAGGGCGAGTTGGGCCCCAAAGCTCTTGCTTCCAGCTCTTTGGTTAGCTAGGAAACAGCTCGCTCTACACAGGGCTCTTACAGCCTACCGGGAACATCTCTTACAAAGGCCTGTGAAACGCAGTTTCTTTGCAGGCCTGATGTGGCTGAAGTAGGACTTCTGCTCTGGGTGTGCTACGTTGCCCTAGAGGTGAAAGGCACAACGTGCCGTCTTGTTTCCAAAGGGCGAGTTGGGCCCCAAAGCATCTTGCTTCCAGCTCTTTGGGAAGCTAGGAAACAACTCGCTCTGCACAGTGCTCTTACAGCCTACCGGGAACATCTCTTACAAAGGCCTGCGAAATGCGGTTTCTTTGCAGGCCTGATCTGGCTGAAGTAGAACTTCTGCTCTGTGTTCGCTCCATTGCCCTAGAGCTGAAAGGCCCAACGAGCAGGCTTCTTTCGAAAGGGCGAGTTGGGCCCCAAAGCATCTTGCTTCCAGCTCTTTGGGAAGCTAAGAAACAACTCGCTCTGCACAGTTCTCTTACAGCCTACCGAGAACATCTCTTACAAAGGCCTGTGAAACGCAGTTTCTTTACAGGCCTAACCTAGCTGAAGTAGAACTTCTGCTCTGGGTGTGCTACATTGCCCTGGAGCTGAAAGGCACAACGCGCGGCCTTCTTTCCAAAGGACGAGTTGGGCCCCAAAGCATCTTGCTTCCAGCTCTTTGGGAAGCTAAGAAAAAACTCGCTCTGCACAGTGCTCTTACAGCCTACCGGCAACATCTCTTACAAAGGCCTGTGAAACGCAGTTTCTGTACAGGCCTGACCAAGCTGAAGTAGAACTTCTGCACTGCGTGTGCTACATTGCCCAGAGCTGAAAGGCACAACGTGCAGGCTTCGTTCCAAAGGGCGAGTTGGGCCCCAAAGCATCTTGCTTCCAGCTCTTTGGGAAGCTAAGAAACAACTCGCTCTGCACTGTGCTCTTACAGCCTACCGGGAACATCTATTACAAAGGCCTGTGAAACGCAGTTTCTTTGCAGGCCTGATCTGGCTGAAGTAGAACTTCTGCTCTGCGTGCGCTCCATTGCCCTAGAGCTGAAAGGCACAACGTGCAGGCTTCTTTCCAAAGGGCGAGTTGGACCCAAAAGCATCTTGCTTCCAGCTCTTTGGGAAGCTAAGAAACAACTCGCTCTGCACATTGCTCTTACAGCCTACCGGCAACATCTCTTACAAAGGACTGTGAAACGCAGTTTCTTTGCAGGCCTGATGTGGCTGCAGTAGAACTTCTGCTCTGGGTGTGCTACATTGCCCTAGAGCTGAAAGGCCCAACGTGCAGGCTTCTTTCCAAAGGGCGAGTTGGGCCCCAAAGCATCTTGCTTCCAGCTCTTTGGGAAGCTAAGAAACAACTCGCTCCGCACAGTGCTCTTACAGCCTAACGGGAACATCTCTTACAAAGGCCTGTGAAACGCAGTTTCTTTGCAGGCCTGATCTGGCTGAAGTAGAACTTCTGCTCTGCGTGTGCTACATTGCCCTAGAGCTGAAAGGCACAACGTGCAGGCTTCTTTCCAAAGGGCGAGTTGGGCCCCAAAGCTCTTGCTTCCAGCTCTTTGGTTAGCTAGGAAACAACTCGCTGTGCACAGGGCTCTTACAGCCTACCAGGAACATCTCTTACAAAGGCCTGTGAAACGCAGTTTCTTTGCAGGCCTGATCTGGCTGAAGTAGAACTTATGCTCTGCGTGTGCTACGTTGCCCTACAGCTGAAAGGCACAACGTGCCAGCTTGTTTCCAAAGGGCGAGTTGGGCCCCAAAGCATCTTGCTTCCAGCTCTTTGGGAAGCTAAGAAACAACTCACTCTGCACAGTGCTCTTACAGCCTACCGGGAACATCTATTACAAAGGCATGTGAAACGCAGTTTCTTTGCAGGCCTGGTCTGGCTGAAGTAGAACTTCTGCTCTGGGTGTGCTACATTGCCCTAGAGCTGAAAGGCACAACGTGCAGGCTTCTTTCCAAAGGGCGAGTTGGGCCCCAAAGCTCTTGCTTCCAGCTCTTTGGTTAGCTAGGAAACAACTCGCTCTGCACAGAGCTCTTACAGCCTACCGGGAACATCTCTTACAAACGCCTGTGAAACGCAGTTTCTTTGCAGGCCTGATGTGGCTGAAGTAGAACTTCTGCTCTGGGTGTGCTACATTGCCCTAGAGTTGAAAGGCACAACGTGCCGGCTTGTTTCCAAAGGGCGAGTTGGGCCCCAAAGCATCTTGCTTCCAGCTCTTTGGGAAGCTAAGAAACAACTCGCTCTGCACAGTGCTCTTACAGCCTACCGGGAACATCTCTTACAAAGGCCTGTGAAACGCTGTTTCTTTACAGGCCTGACCCAGCTGAAGTAAAACTTCTGCTCTGGGTGTGCTACACTGCCCAGAGCTGAAAGGCACAACGTGCAGGTTTCTTTCCAAAGGGCGAGTTGGGCCCCAAAGCATCTTGCTTCCAGCTCTTTGGGAAGCTAAGAAACAACTCGCTCTGCACAGTGCTCTTACAGCCTACCGGCAACATCTCTTACAAAGGCCTGTGAGACGCAGTTTCTTTGCAGGCCTGATCTGGCTGAAGTAGAACTTATGCTCCGGGTGTGCTACATTGCCCTAGAGCTGAAAGGCACAACGTGCAGACTTCTTTCCAAAGGGCGAGTTGGGCCCCAAAGCATCTTGCTTCCAGCTCTTTGGGAAGCTAAGAAACAACTCGCTCTGAACAGTGCTCTTACAGCCTACTGGGAACATCTCTTACAAAGGCCTGTGAAACGCAGTTTCTTTGCAGGCGTGATCTGGCTGAAGTAGAACTTCTGCTCTGCGTGTGCTACATTGCCCTAGAGCTGAAAGGCCCAACGTGCAGGCTTCTTTCCAAAGGGCGAGTTGGGCCGCAAAGCATCTTGCTTCCAGCTCTTTGGGAAGCTAAGAAACAACTCGCTCTGCACAGTGCTCTTACAGCCTACCGGGAACATCTCTTACAAAGGCCGGTGAAACGCAGTATCTTTGCAGGCCTGATCTGGCTGAAGTAGAACTTCTTCTCTGGGTGTGCTACATTGCCCTAGAGCTGAAAGGCCCAACGTGCACGCTTCTTTCCAAAGGGCGAGTTGGGCCCCAAAGCATCTTGCTTCCAGCTCTTTAGGAAGCTAAGAAACAACTCACTCTGCACAGTGCTCTTACAGCCTACCGGGAACATCTCTTACAAAGGCCTGTGAAACGCAGTTTCTTTGCAGGCCTGATCTGGCTGAAGTAGAACTTCTGCTCTGCGTGTGCTACATTGCCCTAGAGGTGAAAGGCACAACGAGCAGGATTCTTTCCAAAGGGCGAGTTGGGCCCCAAAGCATCTTGCTTCCAGCTCTTTGGGAAGCTAAGAAACAACACGCTCTGCACAGTGCTCTTACAGCCTACCGGGAACATCTCTTACAAAAGCCTGTGAAACGCAGTTTCTTTGCAGGCCTGATATGGCTGAAGTAGAACTTCTGCTCTGGGTGTGCTACATTGCCCTAGAGCTGAAAGGCACAAGGTGCAGGCTTCTTTCCAAAGGGCGAGTTGGGCCCCAAAGCATCTTGCTTCCAGCTCTTTGCGACGCTAAGAAACAACTCGCTCTGCACAGTGCTCATACAGCCTACCCGCAACATCTCTTACAAAGGCCTGTGAAACGCAGTTTCTTTACAGGCCTAACCTAGCTGAAGAAGAACTTCAGCTCTGGGTGTGCTACATTGCCCTGGAGCTGAAAGGCACAACGTGCAGCCTTCTTTCCAAAGGGCGAGTTGGGCCCCAAAGCATCTTGCTTCCAGCTCTTTGGGAAGCTAAGAAACAACTCGCTCTGCACTGTGCTCTTACAGCCTACCGGGAACATCTATTACAAAGGCATGTGAAACGCAGTTTCTTTGCAGGCCTGACCAAGCTGAAGTAGAACTTCTGCTGTGGGTGTGCTACATTGCCCTAGAGCTGAAAGGCACAACGTGCAGGCTTCTTTCCAAAGGGCGAGTTGGGCCCCAAAGCTCTTGCTTCCAGCTCTTTGGGAAGCTAAGAAAAAACTCGCTCTGCACAGTGCTCTTACAGCCTACCGGGAACATCTCTTACAAAGGCCTGTGAAACGCTGTTTCTTTACAGGCCTGACCCAGCTGAAGTAGAACTTCTGCTCTGGGTGTGCTACACTGCCCAGAGCTGAAAGGCACAACGTGCAGGCTTCTTTCCAAAGGGCGAGTTGGGCCCCAAAGCATCTTGCTTCCAGCTCTTTGGGAAGCTAAGAAACAACTCGCTCTGCACAGTGCTCTTACAGCCTACCGGCAACATCTCTTACAAAGGCCTGTGAGACGCAGTTTCTTTGCAGGCCTGATCTGGCTGAAGTAGAACTTATGCTCCGGGTGTGCTACATTGCCCTAGAGCTGAAAGGCACAACGTGCAGACTTCTTTCCAAAGGGCGAGTTGGGCCCCAAAGCATCTTGCTTCCAGCTCTTTGGGAAGCTAAGAAACAACTCGCTCTGAACAGTGCTCTTACAGCCTACTGGGAACATCTCTTACAAAGGCCTGTGAAACGCAGTTTCTTTGCAGGCGTGATCTGGCTGAAGTAGAACTTCTGCTCTGCGTGTGCTACATTGCCCTAGAGCTGAAAGGCCCAACGTGCAGGCTTCTTTCAAAAGGGCGAGTTGGGCCGCAAAGCATCTTGCTTCCAGCTCTTTGGGAAGCTAAGAAACAACTCGCTCTGCACAGTGCTCTTACAGCCTACCGGGAACATCTCTTACAAAGGCCGGTGAAACGCAGTATCTTTGCAGGCCTGATCTGGCTGAAGTAGAACTTCTGCTTTGCGTTCGCTCCATTGCCCTAGAGCTGAAAGGCCCAACGTGCAGGCTTCTTTCCAAAGGGCGAGTTGGGCCCCAAAGCATCTTGCTTCCAGCTCTTTGGGAAGCTAAGAAAAAACTCGCTCTGCACAGTGCTCTTACAGCCTACCGGCAACATCTCTTACAAAGGCCTGTGAAACGCAGTTTCTTTACAGGCCTGCCCAAGCTGAAGTAGAACTTCTGCTCTGCGTGTGCTACATTGCCCAGAGCTGAAAGGCACAACGTGCAGGCTTCGTTCCAAAGGGCGAGTTGGGTCCCAAAGCATCTTGCTTCCAGCTCTTTGGGAAGCTAAGAAACAACTCGCTCTGCACTGTGCTCTTACAGCCTACCAGGAACATCTATTACAAAGGCCTGTGAAACGCAGTTTCTTTGCAGGCCTGATCTGGCTGAAGTAGAACTTCTGCTCTGCGTGCGCTCCATTGCCCTAGAGCTGAAAGTCACAACGTGCAGGCTTCTTTCCAAAGGGCGAGTTGGGCATAAAAGCATCTTGCTTCCAGCTCTTTGGGAAGCTAAGAAACAACTCGCTCTGCACATTGCTCTTACAGCCTCCGGCAACATCTCTTACAAAGGACTGTGAAACGCAGTTTCTTTGCAGGCCTGATGTGGCTGCAGTAGAACTTCTGCTCTGTGTGTGCTACATTGCCCTAGAGCTGAAAGGCCCAACGTGCAGGCTTCTTTCCAAAGGGCGAGTTGTGCCCCAAAGCATCTTGCTTCCAGCTCTTTGGGAAGCGAAGAAACAACTCGCTCTGCACAGTGCTCTTACAGCCTAACGGGAACATCTCTTTCAAAGGCCGGCGAAACGCAGTTTCTTTGCAGGCCTGATCTGGCTGAAGTAGAACTTCTGCTCTGAGTGCGCTACATTGCCCTAGAGCTGAAAGGCACAACGTGCAGGCTTCTTTCCAAAGGGCGAGTTGGGCCCCAAAGCACTTGCTTCCAGCTCTTTGGTTAGCTAGGAAACAACTCGCTGTGCACAGGGCTCTTACAGCCTACCAGGAACATCTCTTACAAATCCCTGTGAAACGCAGTTTCTTTGCAGGCCTGATCTGGCTGAAGTAGAACTTATGCTCTGCGTGTGCTACGTTGCCCTACAGCTGAAAGGCACAACGTGCCGGCTTGTTTCCAAAGGGCGAGTTGGGCCCCAAAGCATCTTGCTTCCAGCTCTTTGGGAAGCTAAGAAACAACTCGCTCTGCACTGTGCTCTTACAGCCTACCGGGAACATCTATTACTAAGGCATGTGAAACGCAGTATCTTTGCAGGCCTGATCTGGCTGCAGTAGAACTTCTGCTCTGCGTGTGCTACATTGCCCTAGAGCTGAAAGGCACAACGTGCCGGCTTCTTTCCAAAGGGCGAGTTGGGCCCCAAAGCATATTGCTTCCAGTTCTTTGGGAAGCTAAGAAACAACTCGCTCTGCACAGTGCTCTTACAGCCTAACGGGAACATCTCTTACAAAGGCCTGTGAAACGCAGTTTCTTTGCAGGCCTGATCTGGCTGAAGTAGAACTTCTGCTCTGCGTGAGCTACATTGCCCTAGAGCTGAAAGGCACAACGTGCAGGCTTCTTACCAAAGGGCGAGTTGGGCCCCGAAGCATCTTGCTTCCAGCTCTTTGGGAAGCTAAGAAACAACTCGCTCTGCACAGTGCTCTTACAGCCTACTGGGAAGATCTCTTACAAAGGCCTGTGAAACGCTCTTTCTCTGCAGGCCTGATCTGGCTGAAGTAGAACTTCTGCTCTGCGTGTGCTACATTGCCCTAGAGCTGAAAGTCACAACGTGCAGGCTTCTTTCCAAAGGGCGAGTTGGGCCCCAAAGCATCTTGCTTCCAGCTCTTTGGGAAGCTAAGAAACAACTCGCTCTGCACTGTGCTCTTACAGCCTACCGGGAACATCTATTACAAAGGCCTGTGAAACGCAGTTTCTTTGCAGGCCTGATCTGGCTGAAGTAGAACTTCTGCTCTGCGTGAGCTACATTGCCCTAGAGCTGAAAGGCACAACGTGCAGGCTTCTTACCAAAGGGCGAGTTGGGCCCCGAAGCATCTTGCTTCCAGCTCTTTGGGAAGCTAAGAAACAACTCGCTCTGCACAGTGCTCTTACAGCCTACTGGGAAGATCTCTTACAAAGGCCTGTGAAACGCTCTTTCTCTGCAGGCCTGATCTGGCTGAAGTAGAACTTCTGCTCTGCGTGTGCTACATTGCCCTAGAGCTGAAAGGCACAACGTGCAGGCTTCTTTCCAAAGGGCGAGTTGGGCCCCAAAGCATCTTGCTTCCAGCTCTTTGGGAAGCTAAGAAACAACTCGCTCTGCACTGTGCTCTTACAGCCTACCGGGAACATCTATTACAAAGGCCTGTGAAACGCAGTTTCTTTGCAGGCCTGATCTATCTGAAGTAGAACTTCTGCTCTGAGTTTGCTACATTGCCCAGAGCTGAAAGGCACAACGTGCAGGCTTGTTTCCAAAGGGCGAGTTGGGCCCCAAAGCTCTTGCTTCCAGCTCTTTGGTTAGCTAGGAAACAGCTCGCTCTACACAGGGCTCTTACAGCCTACCGGGAACATCTCTTACAAAGGCCTGTGAAACGCAGTTTCTTTGCAGGCCTGATGTGGCTGAAGTAGGACTTCTGCTCTGGGTGTGCTACGTTGCCCTAGAGGTGAAAGGCACAACGTGCCGTCTTGTTTCCAAAGGGCGAGTTGGGCCCCAAAGCATCTTGCTTCCAGCTCTTTGGGAAGCTATGAAACAACTCCCTCTGCACAGTGCTCTTACAGCCTACCGGGAACATCTCTTACAAAGGCCTGCGAAATGCGGTTTCTTTGCAGGCCTGATCTGGCTGAAGTAGAACTTCTGCTCTGTGTTCGCTCCATTGCCCTAGAGCTGAAAGGCCCAACGAGCAGGCTTCTTTCGAAAGGGCGAGTTGGGCCCCAAAGCATCTTGCTTCCAGCTCTTTGGGAAGCTAAGAAACAACTCGCTCTGCACAGTTCTCTTACAGCCTACCGGGAACATCTCTTACAAAGGCCTGTGAAACGCAGTTTCTTTACAGGCCTAACCTAGCTGAAGTAGAACTTCTGCTCTGGGTGTGCTACATTGCCCTGGAGCTGAAAGGCACAACGCGCGGCCTTCTTTCCAAAGGACGAGTTGGGCCCCAAAGCATCTTGCTTCCAGCTCTTTGGGAAGCTAAGAAAAAACTCGCTCTGCACAGTGCTCTTACAGCCTACCGGCAACATCTCTTACAAAGGCCTGTGAAACGCAGTTTCTGTACAGGCCTGACCAAGCTGAAGTAGAACTTCTGCACTGCGTGTGCTACATTGCCCAGAGCTGAAAGGCACAACGTGCAGGCTTCGTTCCAAAGGGCGAGTTGGGCCCCAAAGCATCTTGCTTCCAGCTCTTTGGGAAGCTAAGAAACAACTCGCTCTGCACTGTGCTCTTACAGCCTACCGGGAACATCTATTACAAAGGCCTGTGAAACGCAGTTTCTTTGCAGGCCTGATCTGGCTGAAGTAGAACTTCTGCTCTGCGTGCGCTCCATTGCCCTAGAGCTGAAAGGCACAACGTGCAGGCTTCTTTCCAAAGGGCGAGTTGGACCCAAAAGCATCTTGCTTCCAGCTCTTTGGGAAGCTAAGAAACAACTCGCTCTGCACATTGCTCTTACAGCCTACCGGCAACATCTCTTACAAAGGACTGTGAAACGCAGTTTCTTTGCAGGCCTGATGTGGCTGCAGTAGAACTTCTGCTCTGGGTGTGCTACATTGCCCTAGAGCTGAAAGGCCCAACGTGCAGGCTTCTTTCCAAAGGGCGAGTTGGGCCCCAAAGCATCTTGCTTCCAGCTCTTTGGGAAGCTAAGAAACAACTCGCTCCGCACAGTGCTCTTACAGCCTAACGGGAACATCTCTTACAAAGGCCTGTGAAACGCAGTTTCTTTGCAGGCCTGATCTGGCTGAAGTAGAACTTCTGCTCTGCGTGTGCTACATTGCCCTAGAGCTGAAAGGCACAACGTGCAGGCTTCTTTCCAAAGGGCGAGTTGGGCCCCAAAGCTCTTGCTTCCAGCTCTTTGGTTAGCTAGGAAACAACTCGCTGTGCACAGGGCTCTTACAGCCTACCAGGAACATCTCTTACAAAGGCCTGTGAAACGCAGTTTCTTTGCAGGCCTGATCTGGCTGAAGTAGAACTTATGCTCTGCGTGTGCTACGTTGCCCTACAGCTGAAAGGCACAACGTGCCAGCTTGTTTCCAAAGGGCGAGTTGGGCCCCAAAGCATCTTGCTTCCAGCTCTTTGGGAAGCTAAGAAACAACTCACTCTGCACAGTGCTCTTACAGCCTACCGGGAACATCTATTACAAAGGCATGTGAAACGCAGTTTCTTTGCAGGCCTGGTCTGGCTGAAGTAGAACTTCTGCTCTGGGTGTGCTACATTGCCCTAGAGCTGAAAGGCACAACGTGCAGGCTTCTTTCCAAAGGGCGAGTTGGGCCCCAAAGCTCTTGCTTCCAGCTCTTTGGTTAGCTAGGAAACAACTCGCTCTGCACAGAGCTCTTACAGCCTACCGGGAACATCTCTTACAAACGCCTGTGAAACGCAGTTTCTTTGCAGGCCTGATGTGGCTGAAGTAGAACTTCTGCTCTGGGTGTGCTACATTGCCCTAGAGTTGAAAGGCACAACGTGCCGGCTTGTTTCCAAAGGGCGAGTTGGGCCCCAAAGCATCTTGCTTCCAGCTCTTTGGGAAGCTAAGAAAAAACTCGCTCTGCACAGTGCTCTTACAGCCTACCGGGAACATCTCTTACAAAGGCCTGTGAAACGCTGTTTCTTTACAGGCCTGACCCAGCTGAAGTAAAACTTCTGCTCTGGGTGTGCTACACTGCCCAGAGCTGAAAGGCACAACGTGCAGGCTTCTTTCCAAAGGGCGAGTTGGGCCCCAAAGCATCTTGCTTCCAGCTCTTTGGGAAGCTAAGAAACAACTCGCTCTGCACAGTGCTCTTACAGCCTACCGGCAACATCTCTTACAAAGGCCTGTGAAACGCAGTTTCTTTGCAGGCCTGATCTGGCTGAAGTAGAACTTCTGCTCTGGGTGTGCTACATTGCCCTAGAGCTGAAAGGCACAACGTGCAGACTTCTTTCCAAAGGGCGAGTTGGGCCCCAAAGCATCTTGCTTCCAGCTCTTTGGGAGGCTAAGAAACAACTCGCTCTGCACTGTGCTCTTACAGCCTACCGGGAACATCTCTTACAAAGGCCTGTGAAATGCAGTTTCTTTGCAGGCGTGATCTGGCTGAAGTAGAACTTCTGCTCTGCGTGTGCTACATTGCCCTAGAGCTGAAAGGCCCAACGTGCAGGCTTCTTTCGAAAGGGCGAGTTGGGCCGCAAAGCATCTTGCTTCCAGCTCTTTGGGAAGCTAAGAAAAAAATCGCTCTGCACAGTGCTCTTACAGCCCACCGGCAACATCTCTTACAAACGCCTGTGAAACGCAGTTTCTTTACAGGCCTGCCCAAGCTGAAGTAGAACTTCTGCTCTGGGTGTGCTACATTGCCCAGAGCTGAAAGGCACAACGTGCAGGCTTCGTTCCAAAGGGCGAGTTGGGCCCCAAAGCATCTTGCTTCCAGCTCTTTGGGAAGCTAAGAAACAACTCGCTCTGCACAGTTCTCTTACAGCCTACCGGGAACATCTCTTACAAAGGCCTGTGAAACGCAGTTTCTTTACAGGCCTAACCTAGCTGAAGTAGAACTTCTGCTCTGGGTGTGCTACATTGCCCTGGAGCTGAAAGGCACAACGCGCGGCCTTCTTTCCAAAGGGCGAGTTGGGACCCAAAGCATCTTGCTTCCAGCTCTTTGGGAAGCTAAGGAACAACTCGCTCTGCACAGGGCTCTTACAGCCTACTGGGAAGATGTCTTACAAAGGCCTGTGAAACGCTCTTTCTCTGCAGGCCTGATCTGGCTGAAGTAGAACTTCTGCTCTGCGTGTGCTGCATTGCCCTAGAGCTGAAAGTCACAACGTGCAGGCTTCTTTCCAGAGGGCGAGTTGGGCCCCAAAGCATCTTGCTTCCAGCTCTTTGGGAAGCTAAGAAACAACTCGCTCTGCACAGTGCTCTTACAGCCTACCGGGAACATCTCTTACAAAGGCCTGTGAAACGCAGTTTCTTTGCAGGCCTGATGTGGCTGAAGTAGAACTTCTGCTCTGCGTGTGCTACAATGCCCTAGAGCTGAAAGGCCCAACGTGCAGGCTTCTTTCCAAAGGGCGAGTTGGGCCCCAAAGCATCTTGCTTCCAGCTCTTTGGGAAGCTAAGAAACAACTCGCTCTGCACAGTGCTCGTACAGCCCACCGGGAATATCTCTTACAAAGCCCTGTGAAACGCAGTTTCTTTGCAGGCCTGATCTGGCTGAAGTAGAACTTCTGCTCTGCGTGTGCTACAATGCCCTAGAGCTGAAAGGCACAACGAGCAGGCTTCTTTCCAAAGGGCGAGTTGGGCCCCAAAGCATCTTGCTTCCAGCTCTTTGGGAAGCTAAGAAACAACTCGCTCTGCACAGTGCTCTTACAGCCTACCGGGAACATCTCTTACAAAGGCCTGTGAAACGCAGTTTCTTTGCAGGCCTGATCTGGCTTAAGTAGAACTTCTGCTCTGCGTGTGCTAAATTGCCCTAGAGCTGAAAGGCACAACAGGCAGGCTTCTTTCCAAAGGGCGAGTTGGGACCCAAAGCATCTTGCTTCCAGCTCTTTGGGAAGCTAAGAAACAACTCGCTCTGCACAGTGCTCTTACAGCCTACCGGCAACATCTCTTACAAAGGACTGTGAAACGCAGTTTCTTTGCAGGCCTGATGTGGCTGCAGTAGAACTTCTGCTCTGGGTGTGCTACATTGCCCTAGAGCTGAAAGGCCCAACGTGCAGGCTTCTTTCCAAAGGGCGAGTTGTGCCCCAAAGCATCTTGCTTCCAGCTCTTTGGGAAGCTAAGAAACAACTCGCTCTGCACTGTGCTCTTACAGCCTACCGGGAACATCTATTACAAAGGCCTGTGAAACGCAGTTTCTTTGCAGGCCTGATCTATCTGAAGTAGAACTTCTGCTCTGAGTTTGCTACATTGCCCAGAGCTGAAAGGCACAACGTGCAGGCTTCTTTCCAAAGGGCGAGTTGGGCCCCAAAGCTCTTGCTTCCAGCTCTTTGGTTAGCTAGGAAACAGCTCGCTCTACACAGGGCTCTTACAGCCTACCGGGAACATCTCTTACAAAGGCCTGTGAAACGCAGTTTCTTTGCAGGCCTGATCTGGCTGAAGTAGAACTTCTGCTCTGGGTGTGCTACGTTGCCCTAGAGGTGAAAGGCACAACGTGCCGTCTTGTTTCCAAAGGGCGAGTTGGGCCCCAAAGCATCTTGCTTCCAGCTCTTTGGGAAGCTATGAAACAACTCCCTCTGCACAGTGCTCTTACAGCCTACCGGGAACATCTCTTACAAAGGCCTGCGAAATGCCGTTTCTTTGCAGGCCTGATCTGGCTGAAGTAGAACTTCTGCTCTGCGTTCGCTCCATTGCCCTAGAGCTGAAAGGCCCAACGTGCAGGCTTCCTTCGAAAGGGCGAGTTGGGCCCCAAAGCATCTTGCTTCCAGCTCTTTGGGAAGCTAAGAAAAAAATCGCTCTGCACAGTGCTCTTACAGCCTACCGGCAACATCGCTTACAAACGCCTGTGAAACGCAGTTTCTTTACAGGCCTGACCAAGCTGAAGTAGAACTTCTGCTCTGGGTGTGCTACATTGCCCAGAGCTGAAAGGCACAACGTGCAGGCTTCTTTCCAAAGGGCGAGTTGGGCCCCAAAGCATCTTGCTTCCAGCTCTTTGGTTAGCTAGGAAACAGCTCGCTCTACACAGGGCTCTTACAGCCTACCGGGAACATCTCTTACAAAGGCCTGTGAAACGCAGTTTCTTTGCAGGCCTGATCTGGCTGAAGTAGAACTTCTGCTCTGGGTGTGCTACGTTGCCCTAGAGGTGAAAGGCACAACGTGCCGTCTTGTTTCCAAAGGGCGAGTTGGGCCCCAAGCATCTTGCTTCCAGCTCTTTGGGAAGCTATGAAACAACTCCCTCTGCACAGTGCTCTTACAGCCTACCGGGAACATCTCTTACAAAGGCCTGCGAAATGCCGTTTCTTTGCAGGCCTGATCTGGCTGAAGTAGAACTTCTGCTCTGCGTTCGCTCCATTGCCCTAGAGCTGAAAGGCCCAACGTGCAGGCTTCTTTCGAAAGGGCGAGTTGGGCCCCAAAGCATCTTGCTTCCAGCTCTTTGGGAAGCTAAGAAAAAAATCGCTCTGCACAGTGCTCTTACAGCCTACCGGCAACATCTCTTACAAACGCCTGTGAAACGCAGTTTCTTTACAGGCCTGACCAAGCTGAAGTAGAACTTCTGCTCTGGGTGTGCTACATTGCCCAGAGCTGAAAGGCACAACGTGCAGGCTTCGTTCCAAAGGGCGAGTTGGGCCCCAAAGCATCTTGCTTCCAGCTCTTTGGGAAGCTAAGAAACAACTCGTTCTGCACAGTTCTCTTACAGCCTACCGGGAACATCTCTTACAAAGGCCTGTGAAACGCAGTTTCTTTACAGGCCTAACCTAGCTGAAGTAGAACTTCTGCTCTGGGTGTGCTACATTGCCCTGGAGCTGAAAGGCACAACGCGCGGCCTTCTTTCCAAAGGGCGAGTTGGGACCCAAAGCATCTTGCTTCCAGCTCTTTGGGAAGCTAAGAAACAACTCGCTCTGCACAGTGCTCTTACAGCCTACCGGGAACATCTCTTACAAAGGCCTGTGAAACGCTCTTTCTCTGCAGGCCTGATCTGGCTGAAGTAGAACTTCTGCTCTGCGTGAGCTGCATTGCCCTAGAGCTGAAAGTCACAACGTGCAGGCTTCTTTCCAAAGGGCGAGTTGGGCCCCAAAGCATCTTGCTTCCATCTCTTTGGGAAGCTAAGAAACAACTCGCTCTGCACAGTGCTCTTACAGCCTACCGGGAACATCTCTTACAAAGGCCTGTGAAACGCAGTTTCTTTGCAGGCCTGATGTGGCTGAAGTAGAACTTCCGCTCTGCGTGTGCTACAATGCCCTAGAGATGAAAGGCCCAACGTGCAGGCTTCTTTCCAAAGGGCGAGTTGGGCCCCAAAGCATCTTGCTTCCAGCTCTTTGGGAAGCTAAGAAACAACTCGCTCTGCACAGTGCTCGTACAGCCTACCGGGAATATCTCTTACAGAGCCCTGTGAAACGCAGTTTCTTTGCAGGCCTGATCTGGCTGAAGTAGAACTTCTGCTCTGCGTGTGCTACAATGCCCTAGAGCTGAAAGGCACAACGAGCAGGCTTCTTTCCAAAGGGCGAGTTGGGCCCCAAAGCATCTTGCTTCCAGCTCTTTGGGAAGCTAAGAAACAACTCGCTCTGCACAGTGCTCTTACAGCCTACCGGGAACATCCCTTAGAAAGGCCTGTGAAACGCAGTTTCTTTGCAGGCCTGATCTGGCTTAAGTAGAACTTCTGCTCTGCGTGTGCTAAATTGCCCTAGAGCTGAAAGGCACAACAGGCAGGCTTCTTTCCAAAGGGCGAGTTGGGCCCCAAAGCATCTTGCTTCCAGCTCTTTGGGAAGCTAAGAAACAACTCGCTCTGCACAGTGCTCTTACAGCCTACCGGGAACCACACTTACAAAGGCCTGCGAAATGCGGTTTCTTTGCAGGCCTGATCTGGCTGAAGTAGAACTTCTGCTCTGCGTGAGCTGCATTGCCCTAGAGCTGAAAGGCCCAACGTGCAGGCTTCTTTGAAAAGGGCGAGTTGGGCCCCAAAGCATCTTGCTTCCAGCTCTTTGGGAAGCTAAGAAAAAACTCGCTCTGCACAGTGCTCTTACAGCCTACCGGCAACATCTCTTACAAAGGCCTGTGAAACGCAGTTTCTGTACAGGCCTGACCAAGCTGAAGTAGAACTTCTGCACTGCGTGTGCTACATTGCCCAGAGCTGAAAGGCACAACGTGCAGGCTTCGTTCCAAAGGGCGAGTTGGGCCCCAAAGCATCTTGCTTCCAGCTCTTTGGGAAGCTAAGAAACAACTCGCTCTGCACATTACTCTTACAGCCTCCGGCAACATCTCTTACAAAGGACTGTGAAACGCAGTTTCTTTGCAGGCCTGATGTGGCTGAAGTAGAACTTCTGCTCTGGGTGTGCTACATTGCCCTAGAGCTGAAAGGCCCAACGTGCAGGCTTCTTTCCAAAGGGCGAGTTGGGCCCCAAAGCATCTTGCTTCCAGCTCTTTGGGAAGCTAAGAAACAACTCGCTCTGCACTGTGCTCTTACAGCCTACCGGGAACATCTATTACAAAGGCATGTGAAACGCAGTTTCTTTGCAGGCCTGGTCTGGCTGAAGTAGAACTTCTGCTCTGGGTGTGCTACATTGCCCTAGAGCTGAAAGGCACAACGTGCAGGCTTCTTTCCAAAGGGCGAGTTGGGCCCCAAAGCTCTTGCTTCCAGCTCTTTGGTTAGCTAGGAAACAACTCGCTCTGCACAGGGCTCTTACAGCCTACCGGGAACATCTCTTACAAACGCCTGTGAAACGCAGTTTCTTTGCAGGCCTGATGTGGCTGAAGTAGAACTTCTGCTCTGGGTGTGCTACATTGCCCTAGAGTTGAAAGGCACAACGTGCCGGCTTGTTTCCAAAGGGCGAGTTGGGCCCCAAAGCATCTTGCTTCCAGCTCTTTGGGAAGCTAAGAAAAAACTCGCTCTGCACAGTGCTCTTACAGCCTACCGGGAACATCTCTTACAAAGGCCTGTGAAACGCTGTTTCTTTACAGGCCTGACCCAGCTGAAGTAGAACTTCTGCTCTGGGTGTGCTACACTGCCCAGCGCTGAAAGGCACAACGTGCAGGCTTCTTTCCAAAGGGCGAGTTGGGCCCCAAAGCATCTTGCTTCCAGCTCTTTGGGAAGCTAAGAAACAACTCGCTCTGCACAGTGCTCTTACAGCCTACCGGCAACATCTCTTACAAAGGCCTGTGAGACGCAGTTTCTTTGCAGGCCTGATCTGGCTGAAGTAGAACTTCTGCTCTGGGTGTGCTACATTGCCCTAGAGCTGAAAGGCACAACGTGCAGACTTCTTTCCAAAGGGCGAGTTGGGCCCCAAAGCATCTTGCTTCCAGCTCTTTGGGAGGCTAAGAAACAACTCGCTCTGCACTGTGCTCTTACAGCCTACCGGGAACATCTCTTACAAAGGCCTGTGAAATGCAGTTTCTTTGCTGGCGTGATCTGGCTGAAGTAGAACTTCTGCTCTGCGTGTGCTACATTGCCCTAGAGCTGAAAGGCCCAACGTGCAGGCTTCTTTCGAAAGGGCGAGTTGGGCCCCAAAGCATCTTGCTTCCAGCTCTTTGGGAAGCTAAGAAAAAAATCGCTCTGCACAGTGCTCTTACAGCCTACCGGCAACATCTCTTACAAACGCCTGTGAAACGCAGTTTCTTTACAGGCCTGACCAAGCTGAAGTAGAACTTCTGCTCTGGGTGTGCTACATTGCCCAGAGCTGAAAGGCACAACGTGCAGGCTTCGTTCCAAAGGGCGAGTTGGGCCCCAAAGCATCTTGCTTCCAGCTCTTTGGGAAGCTAAGAAACAACTCGCTCTGCACAGTTCTCTTACAGCCTACCGGGAACATCTCTCACAAAGGCCTGTGAAACGCAGTTTCTTTGCAGACCTGATCTGGCTGAAGTAGAACTTATGCTCTGCGTGTGCTATGTTGCCCTACAGCTGAAAGGCACAACGTGCCGGCTTGTTTCCAAAGGGCGAGTTGGGCCCCAAAGCATCTTGCTTCCAGCTCTTTGGGAAGCTAAGAAAAAACTCGCTCTGCACAGTGCTCTTACAGCCTACCGGCAACATCTCTTACAAAGCTCTGTGAAACGCAGTTTCTTTACAGGCCTGACCCAGCTGAAGTAGAACTTCTGCTCTGGGTGTGCTACATTGCCCAGAGCAGAAAGGCACAACGTGCAGGCTTCTTTCCAAAGGGCGAGTTGGGCCCCAAAGCATCTTGCTTCCAGCTCTTTGGGAAGCTAAGAAACAACTCGCTCTGCACAGTGCTCTTACAGCCTACCGGGAACATCTCTTACAAAGGCCTGTGAAATGCAGTTTCTTTGCAGGCCTGATATGGCTGAAGTAGAACTTCTGCTCTGGGTGTGCTGCATTGCCCTAGAGCTGAAAGGCACAACGTGCAGACTTCTTTCCAAATGACGAGTTGGGCCCCAAAGCATCTTGCTTCCAGCTCTTTGGGAAGCTAAGAAACAACTCGCTCTGCATTGTGCTCTTGCAGCCTACCGGGAACATCTATTACAAAGGCCTGTGAAACGCAGTTTCTTTGCAGTCCTGATCTGGCTGAAGTAGAACTTCTGCTCTGAGTGTGCCACATTGCCCAGAGCTGAAAGGCACAACGTGCAGGCTTCTTTCCAAAGGGCGAGTTGGGCCCCAAAGCTCTTGCTTCCAACTCTTTGGTTAGCTAGGAAACAACTCGCTCTGCACAGGGCTCTTACAGACTACCGGGAACATCTCTTAAAAAGGCCTGTGAAATGCAGTTTCTTTGCAGGCCTGATCTGGCTGAAGTAGAACTTCTGCTCTGGGTGTGCTACGTTGCCCTATAGGTGAAAGGCACAACGTGCCGGCTTCTTTCCATAGGGCGAGTTGGCCCCAAAGAATCTTGCTTCCAGCTCTTTGGGAAGCTAAGAAACAACTCGCTCTGCACAGTGCTCTTACAGCCTATCGGGAACATCTCTTACAAAGGCCTGTGAAACGCAGTTTCTTTGCAGGCCTGATCTGGCTGAAGTAGAACTTCTGCTCTGCGTGTGCTACATTGCCCTAGAGCTGAAAGGCACAACGTGCAGACTTCTTTGCAAATGGCGAGTTGGGCCCCAAAGCACCTTGCTTCCAGCTCTTTGGGAAGCTAAGAAACAACTCACTCTGCACTGTTCTCTTACAGCCTACCTGGAACATCTATTACAAAGGCCTGAGAAACGCAGTTTCTTTGCAGGCCTGATCTGGCTGAAGTAGAACTTCTGCTCTGAGTGTGCTACATTGCCCAGAGCTGAAAGGCACAACGTGCAGGCTTCTTTCCAAAGGGCGAGTTGGGCCCCAAAGCTCTTGCTTCCAGCTCTTTGGTGAGCTTTGAAACAACTCGCTCTGCACAGGGCTCTTACAGCCTACCGGGAACATCTCTTACAAAGGCCTGTGAAACGCAGTTTCTTTGCAGGCCTGATCTGGCTGAAGTAGAACTTATGCTCTGGGTGTGCTACGTTGCCCTAGAGGTGAAAGGCACAACGTGCCGGCTTGTTTCCAAAGGGCGAGTTGGGCCGCAAAGCATCTTGCTTCCAGCTCTTTGGGAAGCTAAGAAACAACTCGCTCTGCACAGTGCTCTTACAGCCTACCGGGAACATCTGTTACAAAGGCCTGCGAAATGCGGTTTCTTTGCAGGCCTGATCTGGCTGAAGTAGAACTTCTGCTTTGCGTTCACTCCATTGCCCTAGAGCTGAAAGGCCCAACGTGCAGGCTTCTTTGAAAAGGGCGAGTTGGGCCCCAAAGCATCTTGCTTCCAGCTCTTTGGGAAGCTAAGAAAAAACTCGCTCTGCACAGTGCTCTTACAGCCTACTGGCAAAATCTCTTACAAAGGCCTGTGAAACGCAGTTTCTTTACAGGCCTGACCAAGCTGAAGTAGAACTTCTGCTCTGGGTGTGCTACATTGCCCAGAGCTGAAAGGCACAACGTGCAGGCTTCGTTCCAAAGGGCGAGTTGGGCCCCAAAGCATCTTGCTTCCAGCTCTTTGGGAAGCTAAGAAACAACTCTCTCTGCACATTGCTCTTACAGCCTACCGGCAACATCTCTTACAAAGGACTGTGAAACGCAGTTTCTTTGCAGGCCTGATGTGGCTGCAGTAGAACTTCTGCTCTGGGTGTGCTACATAGCCCTAGAGCTGAAAGGCACAACGTGCCGGCTTGTTTCCAAAGGGCGAGTTGGGCCCCAAAGCATCTTGCTTCCAGCTCTTTGGGAAGCTAAGAAACAACTCGCTCTGCACAGTGCTCTTACAGCCTACCGGCAACATCTCTTACAAAGGCCTGTGAAACGCAGTTTCTTTACAGGCCTGACCCAGCTGAAGTAGAACTTCTGCTCTGGGTGTGCTACATTGCCCAGAGCAGAAAGGCACAACGTGCAGGCTTCTTTCCAAAGGGCGAGTTGGGCCCCAAAGCATCTTGCTTCCAGCTCTTTGGGAAGCTAAGAAACAACTCGCTCTGCACAGTGCTCTTACAGCCTACCGGGAACATCTCTTACAAAGGCCTGTGAAACGCAGTTTCTTTGCAGGCCTGATCTGGCTGAAGTAGAACTTCTGCTCTGCATGTGCTACATTGCCCTAGAGCTGAAAGCCAGAACGTGCAGACTTCTTTCCAAAGGGCGAGTTGGGCCCCAAAGCATCTTGCTTCCAGCTCTTTGGGAAGCTAAGAAACAACTCGCTCTGAACTGTGCTATTATAGCCTACCGGGAACATCTATTACAAAGTCATGTGAAACGCAGTTTCTTTGCAGGCCTGATCTGGCTGAAGTAGAACTTCTGCTCTGGGCGTGCTACATTGCCCTAGAGCTGAAAGGCACAACGTGCAGGCTTCTTTCGAAAGGGCGAGTTGGGCCCCATAGCTCTTGCTTCCAGCTCTTTGGTTAGCTAGGAAACAACTCGCTCTGCACAGGGCTCTTACACACTACCGGGAACATCTCTTACAAAGGCCTGTGAAACGCAGTTTCTTTGCAGGCCTGATCTGGCTGAAGTAGAACTTCTGCTCTGGGTGTGCTACGTTGCCCTAGAGGTGAAAGTCACAACGTGCCGGCTTCTTTCCAAAGGGCGAGTTGGGCCCCAAAGCATCTTGCTTCCAGCTCTTTGGGAAGCTAAGAAACAACTCCCTCTGCACAGTGCTCCTACAGCCTACCGGGAACATCTCTTACAAAGGCCTGCGAAACGCAGTTTCTTTGCAGGCCTGATCTGGCTGAAGTAGAACTTCTGCTCTGGGTGTGCTACATTGCCCAGAGCAGAAAGGCACAACGTGCAGGCTTCTTTCCAAAGGGCGAGTTGGGCCCCAAAGCATCTTGCTTCCAGCTCTTTAGGAAGCTAAGAAACAACTCGCTCTGCACAGTGCTCTTACAGCCTACCGGGAACATCTCTTACAAAGGCCTGTGAAACGCAGTTTCTTTGCAGGCCTGATCTGGCTGAAGTAGAACTTCTGCTCTGGGTGTGCTACGTTGCCCTAGATGTGAAGGGCCCAACGTGCCGGCTTGTTTCCAAAGGGCGAGTTGGGCCCCAAAGAATCTTGCTTCCAGCTCTTTGGGAAGCTAAGAAACAACTCGCTCTGCACAGTGCTCTTACAGCCTACCGGGAACATCTCTTACAAAGGCCGGTGAAACGCAGTTTCTTTGCAGGCCTGATCTGGCTGAAGTAGAACTTCGGCTCTGGGTGTGCTGCATTGCCCTAGAGCTGAAAGGCACAACGTGCAGACTTCTTTCTAAATGGCGAGTTGGGCCCCAAAGCATCTTGCTTCCAGCTCTTTGGGAAGCTAAGAAACAACTCGCTCTGCACTGTGCTCTAACAGCCTACCGGGAACATCTATTACAAAGGCCTGTGAAACACAGTTTCTTTGCAGGCCTGATCTATCTGAAGTAGAACTTCAGCTCTGAGTGTGCTACATTGCCCAGAGCTGAAAGGCACAACGTGCAGGCTTCTTTCCAAAGGGCGAGTTGGGCCCCAAAGCTCTTGCTTCCAGCTCTTTGGTTAGCTAGGAAACAACTCGCTCTGCACAGGGCTCTTACAGCCTACCGGGAACATCTCTTACAAAGGCCTGTGAAACGCAGTTTCTCTGCAGGCCTGATGTGGCTGAAGTAGAACTTCTGCTCTGGGTGTGCTACGTTGCCCTAGAGGTGAAAGGCACAACGTGCAGGCTTCTTTCCAAAGGGCGAGTTGGGCCCCAAAGCATCTTGCTTCCAGCTCTTTGGGAAGCTAAGAAACAACTCGCTCTGCACAGTGCTCTTACAGCCTACCGGGAACATCTCTTACAAAGGCCTGCGAAATGCGGTTTCTTTGCAGGCCTGATCTGGCTGAAGTAGAACTTCTGCTCTGCGTTCGCTCCATTGCCCTAGAGCTGAAAGGCCCAACGTGCAGGCTTCTTTCCAAAGGGCGAGTTGGGCCCCAAAGCATCTTGCTTCCAGCTCTTTGGGAAGCTAAGAAAAAAATCGCTCTGCACAGTGCTCTTACAGCCTACCGGCAACATCTCTTACAAACGCCTGTGAAACGCAGTTTCTTTACAGGCCTGACCAAGCTGAAGTAGAACTTCTGCTCTGGGTGTGCTACATTGCCCAGAGCAGAAAGGCACAACGTGCAGGCTTCGTTCCAAAGGGCGAGTTGGGCCCCAAAGCATCTTGCTTCCAGCTCTTTGGGAAGCTAAGAAACAACTCGCTCTGCACAGTGCTCTTACAGCCTACCGGGAACATCTCTTACAAAGGCCTGTGAAACGCAGTTTCTTTACAGGCCTAAGCTAGCTGAAGTAGAACTTCTGCTCTGGGTGTGCTACATTGCCCTGGAGCTGAAAGGCACAACGTGCGGCCTTCTTTCCAAAGGGCGAGTTGGGACCCAAAGCATCTTGCTTCCAGCTCTTTGGGAAGCTAAGAAACAACTCGCTCTGCACAGTGCTCTTACAGCCTACCGGGAACATCTCTTACAAAGGCCTGTGAAACGCAGTTTCCTTGCAGGCCTGATCTGGCTGAAGTAGAACTTCTGCTCTGCGTGTGCTGCATTGCCCTAGAGCTGAAAGGCACAACGTGCAGGCTTCTTTCCAAAGGGCGAGTTGGGCCCCAAAGCATCTTGCTTCCAGCTCTTTGGGAAGCTAGGAAACAACTCCCTCTGCACAGTGCTCTTACAGCCTACCAGGAACATCTCTTACAAAGGCCTGTGAAATGCAGTTTCTTTGCAGGCCTGATCTGGCTGAAGTAGAACTTCTGCTCTGCGTGTGCTAAATTGCCCTAGAGCTGAAAGGCACAACGGGCAGGCTTCTTTCCAAAGGGCGAGTTGGGCCCCAAAGCATCTTGCTTCCAGCTCTTTGGGAAGCTAAGAAACAACACGCTCTGCACCGTGCTCTTACAGCCTACCGGGAACATCTCTTACAAAAGCCTGTGAAATGCAGTTTCTTTGCAGGCCTGATCTGGCTGAAGTAGAACTTCTGCTCTGCGTGTGCTACATTGCCCTAGAGCTGAAAGGCACAAGGTGTAGGCTTCTTTCCAAAGGGCGAGTTGGTCCCCAAAGCATCTTGCTTCCAGCTCTTTGTGACGCTAAGAAACAACTCGCTCTGCACAGTGCTCTTACAGCCTACCGGCAACATCTCTTACAAAGGCCTGTGAAACGCAGTTTCTTTACAGGCCTAACCTAGCTGAAGTAGAACTTCTGCTCTGGGTGTGCTACACTGCCCTGGAGCTAAAAGGCACAACGTGCAGCCTTCTTTCCAAAGGGCGAGTTGGGCCCCAAAGCATCTTGCTTCCTGCTCTTTGGGAAGCTAAGAAAAAAATCGCTCTGCACAGTGCTCTTATAGCCTACCGGCAACATCTCTTACAAACACCTGTGAAACGCAGTTTCTTTACAGGCCTGACCAAGCTGAAGTAGAACTTCTGCTCTGGGTGTGCTACATTGCCCAGAGCTGAAAGGCACAACGTGCAGGCTTCGTTCCAAAGGGCGAGTTGGGCCCCAAAGCATCTTGCTTCCAGCTCTTTGGGAAGCTAAGAAACAACTCGCTCTGAACAGTGCTCTTACAGCCTACCGGGAACATCTCTTACAAAGGCCTGTGAAACGCAGTTTCCTTGCAGGCCTGATCTCTCTGAAGTAGAACTTCTGCTCTGCGTGTGCTGCATTGCCCTAGAGCTGAAAGGCACAACGTGCAGGCTTCTTTCCAAAGGGCGAGTTGGGCCCCAAAGCATCTTGCTTCCAGCTCTTTGGGAAGCTAGGAAACAACTCGCTCTGCACAGTGCTCTTACAGCCTACCGGCAACATCTCTTACAAAGGCCTGTGAAACGCAGTTTCTTTACAGGCCTGACCAAGCTGAAGTAGAACTTCTGCTCTGGGTGTGCTACATTGCCCAGAGCTGAAAGGCACAACGTGCAGGCTTCGTTCCAAAGGGCGAGTTGGGCCCCAAAGCATCTTGCTTCCAGCTCTTTGGGAAGCTAAGAAACAACTCGCTCTGCATTGTGCTCTTACAGCCTACCGGGAACATCTATTACAAAGGCCTGTGAAACGCAGTTTCTTTGCAGGTCTGATCTGGCTGAAGTAGAACTTCTGCTCTGAGTGTGCCACATTGCCCAGAGCTGAAAGGCACAACGTGCAGGCTTCTTTCCAAAGGGCGAGTTGGGCCCCAAAGCTCTTGCTTCCAACTCTTTGGTTAGCTAGGAAACAACTCGCTCTGCACAGGGCTCTTACAGACTACCGGGAACATCTCTTACAAAGGCCTGTGAAATGCAGTTTCTTTGCAGGCCTGATCTGGCTGAAGTAGAACTTCTGCTCTGGGTGTGCTACGTTGCCCTATAGGTGAAAGGCACAACGTGCCGGATTCTTTCCATAGGGCGAGTTGGCCCCAAAGAATCTTGCTTCCAGCTCTTTGGGAAGCTAAGAAACAACTCCCTCTGCACAGTGCTCTTACAGCCTACCGGGAACATCTCTTACAAAGGCCTGTGAAACGCAGTTTCTTTGCAGGCCTGATCTGGCTGAAGTAGAACTTCTGCTCTGCGTGCGCTCCATTGCCCTAGAGCTGAAAGGCACAACGTGCAGGCTTATTTCCAAAGGGTGAGTTGGGCCCCAAAGCATCTTGATTCCAGCTCTTTGGGAAGCTAAGAAACAACTCGCTCTGCACAGTGCTCTTACAGCCTACCGGCAACATCTCTTACAAAGGACTGTGAAACGCAGTTTCTTTACAGGCCTGACCCAGCTGAAGTAGAACTTCTGCTCTGGGTGTGCTACATTGCCCAGAGCTGAAAGGCACAACGTGCAGGCTTCTTTCCAAAGGGCGAGTGGGGCCCCAAAGCATCTTGCTTCCAGCTCTTTGGGAAGCTAAGAAACAACTCGCTCTGCACAGTGCTCTTACAGCCTATCGGGAACATCTCTTACAAAGGCCTGTGAAACGCAGTTTCTTTGCAGGCCTGATCTGGCTGAAGTAGAACTTCTGCTCTGCGTGTGCTACATTGCCCTAGAGCTGAAAGGCACAACGTGCAGACTTCTTTGCAAATGGCGAGTTGGGCCCCAAAGCACCTTGCTTCCAGCTCTTTGGGAAGCTAAGAAACAACTCACTCTGCACTGTTCTCTTACAGCCTACCTGGAACATCTATTACAAAGGCCTGAGAAACGCAGTTTCTTTGCAGGCCTGATCTGGCTGAAGTAGAACTTCTGCTCTGAGTGTGCTACATTGCCCAGAGCTGAAAGGCACAACGTGCAGGCTTCTTTCCAAAGGGCGAGTTGGGCCCCAAAGCTCTTGCTTCCAGCTCTTTGGTGAGCTAGGAAACAACTCGCTCTGCACAGGGCTCTTACAGCCTACCGGGAACATCTCTTACAAAGGCCTGTGAAACGCAGTTTCTTTGCAGGCCTGATCTGGCTGAAGTAGAACTTATGCTCTGGGTGTGCTACGTTGCCCTAGAGGTGAAAGGCACAACGTGCCGGCTTGTTTCCAAAGGGCGAGTTGGGCCGCAAAGCATCTTGCTTCCAGCTCTTTGGGAAGCTAAGAAACAACTCGCTCTGCACAGTGCTCTTACAGCCTACCGGGAACATCTGTTACAAAGGCCTGCGAAATGCGGTTTCTTTGCAGGCCTGATCTGGCTGAAGTAGAACTTCTGCTTTGCGTTCACTCCATTGCCCTAGAGCTGAAAGGCCCAACGTGCAGGCTTCTTTGAAAAGGGCGAGTTGGGCCCCAAAGCATCTTGCTTCCAGCTCTTTGGGAAGCTAAGAAAAAACTCGCTCTGCACAGTGCTCTTACAGCCTACTGGCAAAATCTCTTACAAAGGCCTGTGAAACGCAGTTTCTTTACAGGCCTGACCAAGCTGAAGTAGAACTTCTGCTCTGGGTGTGCTACATTGCCCAGAGCTGAAAGGCACAACGTGCAGGCTTCGTTCCAAAGGGCGAGTTGGGCCGCAAAGCATCTTGCTTCCAGCTCTTTGGGAAGCTAAGAAACAACTCTCTCTGCACATTGCTCTTACAGCCTACCGGCAACATCTCTTACAAAGGACTGTGAAACGCAGTTTCTTTGCAGGCCTGATGTGGCTGCAGTAGAACTTCTGCTCTGGGTGTGCTACATTGCCCTAGAGCTGAAAGGCACAACGTGCCGGCTTGTTTCCAAAGGGCGAGTTGGGCCCCAAAGCATCTTGCTTCCAGCTCTTTGGGAAGCTAAGAAACAACTCGCTCTGCACAGTGCTCTTACAGCCTACCGGCAACATCTCTTACAAAGGCCTGTGAAACGCAGTTTCTTTACAGGCCTGACCCAGCTGAAGTAGAACTTCTGCTCTGGGTGTGCTACATTGCCCAGAGCAGAAAGGCACAACGTGCAGGCTTCTTTCCAAAGGGCGAGTTGGGCCCCAAAGCATCTTGCTTCCAGCTCTTTGGGAAGCTAAGAAACAACTCGCTCTGCACAGTGCTCTTACAGCCTACCGGGAACATCTCTTACAAAGGCCTGTGAAACGCAGTTTCTTTGCAGGCCTGATCTGGCTGAAGTAGAACTTCTGCTCTGCATGTGCTACATTGCCCTAGAGCTGAAAGCCAGAACGTGCAGACTTCTTTCCAAAGGGCGAGTTGGGCCCCAAAGCATCTTGCTTCCAGCTCTTTGGGAAGCTAAGAAACAACTGGCTCTGCACTGTGCTATTATAGCCTACCGGGAACATCTATTACAAAGTCATGTGAAACGCAGTTTCTTTGCAGGCCTGATCTGGCTGAAGTAGAACTTCTGCTCTGGGCGTGCTACATTGCCCTAGAGCTGAAAGGCACAACGTGCAGGCTTCTTTCGAAAGGGCGAGTTGGGCCCCATAGCTCTTGCTTCCAGCTCTTTGGTTAGCTAGGAAACAACTCGCTCTGCACAGGGCTCTTACACACTACCGGGAACATCTCTTACAAAGGCCTGTGAAACGCAGTTTCTTTGCAGGCCTGATCTGGCTGAAGTAGAACTTCTGCTCTGGGTGTGCTACGTTGCCCTAGAGGTGAAAGTCACAACGTGCCGGCTTCTTTCCAAAGGGCGAGTTGGGCCCCAAAGCATCTTGCTTCCAGCTCTTTGGGAAGCTAAGAAACAACTCGCTCTGCACAGTGCTCCTACAGCCTACCGGGAACATCTCTTACAAAGGCCTGCGAAACGCAGTTTCTTTGCAGGCCTGATCTGGCTGAAGTAGAACTTCTGCTCTGGGTGTGCTACATTGCCCAGAGCAGAAAGGCACAACGTGCCGGCTTCTTTCCAAAGGGCGAGTTGGGCCCCAAAGCATCTTGCTTCCAGCTCTTTAGGAAGCTAAGAAACAACTCGCTCTGCACAGTGCTCTTACAGCCTACCGGGAACATCTCTTACAAAGGCCTGTGAAACGCAGTTTCTTTGCAGGCCTGATCTGGCTGAAGTAGAACTTCTGCTCTGGGTGTGCTACGTTGCCCTAGAGGTGAAGGGCCCAACGTGCCGGCTTGTTTCCAAAGGGCGAGTTGGGCCCCAAAGAATCTTGCTTCCAGCTCTTTGGGAAGCTAAGAAACAACTCGCTCTGCACAGTGCTCTTACAGCCTACCGGGAACATCTCTTACAAAGGCCGGTGAAACGCAGTTTCTTTGCAGGCCTGATCTGGCTGAAGTAGAACTTCGGCTCTGGGTGTGCTGCATTGCCCTAGAGCTGAAAGGCACAACGTGCAGACTTCTTTCTAAATGGCGAGTTGGGCCCCAAAGCATCTTGCTTCCAGCTCTTTGGGAAGCTAAGAAACAACTCGCTCTGCACTGTGCTCTAACAGCCTACCGGGAACATCTATTACAAAGGCCTGTGAAACACAGTTTCTTTGCAGGCCTGATCTATCTGAAGTAGAACTTCTGCTCTGAGTGTGCTACATTGCCCAGAGCTGAAAGGCACAACGTGCAGGCTTCTTTCCAAAGGGCGAGTTGGGCCCCAAAGCTCTTGCTTCCAGCTCTTTGGTTAGCTAGGAAACAACTCGCTCTGCACAGGGCTCTTACAGCCTACCGGGAACATCTCTTACAAAGGCCTGTGAAACGCAGTTTCTCTGCAGGCCTGATGTGGCTGAAGTAGAACTTCTGCTCTGGGTGTGCTACGTTGCCCTAGAGGTGAAAGGCACAACGTGCAGGCTTCTTTCCAAAGGGCGAGTTGGGCCCCAAAGCATCTTGCTTCCAGCTCTTTGGGAAGCTAAGAAACAACTCGCTCTGCACAGTGCTCTTACAGCCTACCGGCAACATCTCTTACAAAGGCCTGCGAAATGCGGTTTCTTTGCAGGCCTGATCTGGCTGAAGTAGAACTTCTGCTCTGCGTTCGCTCCATTGCCCTAGAGCTGAAAGGCCCAACGTGCAGGCTTCTTTCCAAAGGGCGAGTTGGGCCCCAAAGCATCTTGCTTCCAGCTCTTTGGGAAGCTAGGAAACAACTCCCTCTGCACAGTGCTCTTACAGCCTACCGGGAACATCTCTTACAAAGGCCTGTGAAATGCAGTTTCTTTGCAGGCCTGATCTGGCTGAAGTAGAACTTCTGCTCTGCGTGTGCTAAATTGCCCTAGAGCTGAAAGGCACAACGGGCAGGCTTATTTCCAAAGGGCGAGTTGGGCCCCAAAGCATCTTGCTTCCAGCTCTTTGGGAAGCTAAGAAACAACACGCTCTGCACCGTGCTCTTACAGCCTACCGGGAACATCTCTTACAAAAGCCTGTGAAATGCAGTTTCTTTGCAGGCCTGATCTGGCTGAAGTAGAACTTCTGCTCTGGGTGTGCTACATTGCCCTAGAGCTGAAAGGCACAAGGTGTAGGCTTCTTTCCAAAGGGCGAGTTGGTCCCCAAAGCATCTTGCTTCCAGCTCTTTGCGACGCTAAGAAACAACTCGCTCTGCACAGTGCTCTTACAGCCTACCGGCAACATCTCTTACAAAGGCCTGTGAAACGCAGTTTCTTTACAGGCCTAACCTAGCTGAAGTAGAACTTCTGCTCTGGGTGTGCTACACTGCCCTGGAGCTAAAAGGCACAACGTGCAGCCTTCTTTCCAAAGGGCGAGTTGGGCCCCAAAGCATCTTGCTTCCAGCTCTTTGGGAAGCTAAGAAACAACTCGCTCTGCACAGTGCTCTTATAGCCAACAGGGAACATCTCTTATAAAGGCCTGTGAAACGCAGTTTCTTTGCAGGCCTGATCTGGCTGAAGTAGAACTTCTGCTCTGCGTGTGCTACATTGCCCTAGAGCTGAAAGGCACAACGTGCAGGCTTCTTTCCAAAGGGCGAGGTGGGCCCCAAAGCTCTTGCTTCCAGCTCTTTGGTTAGCTAGGA
This sequence comes from Equus przewalskii, assembly GCF_037783145.1. Taxonomy (NCBI): domain Eukaryota; kingdom Metazoa; phylum Chordata; class Mammalia; order Perissodactyla; family Equidae; genus Equus; species Equus przewalskii. The sequence goes on from NW_027228380.1 coordinate 70,885, forward strand.
AACAACTCGCTGTGCACAGGGCTCTTACAGACTACCGGGAACATCTCTTACAAAGGCCTGTGAAACGCAATTTCATTGCAGGCCTGATCTGGCTGCAGTAGAACTTCTGCTCTGGGTGTGCTGCATTGCCCTAGAGCTGAAAGGCACAACGTGCAGGCTTCTTTCCAAATGGCGAGTTGGGCCCCAAAGCATCTTGCTTCCAGCTCTTTGGGAAGCTAAGAAACAACTCGCTCTGCACTGTGCTCTAACAGCCTACCGGGAACATCTATTACAAAGGCCTGTGAAACGCACTTTCTTGGCAGGCCTGATCTATCTGAAGTAGAACTTCTGCTCTGAGTGTGCTACATTGCCCTAGAGCTGAAAGGCACAACGTGCAGGCTTCTTTCCAAAGGGCGAGTTGGGCCCCGAAGCTCTTGCTTCCAGCTCTTTGGTTAGCTAGGAAACAACTCGCTCTGCACAGGGCTCTTACAGCCTACCGGAAACATCTCTTACAAAGGCCTGTGAAACGCAGTTTCTTTGCAGGCCTGATGTGGCTGAAGTAGAACTTCTGCTCTGGGTGTGCTACGCTGCCCTAGAGGTGAAAGGCACAACGTGCAGGCTTCTTTCCAAAGGGCGAGTTGGGCCCCAAAGCATCTTGCTTCCAGCTCTTTGGGAAGCTAAGAAACAACTCCCTCTGCACAGTGCTCTTACAGCCTACCGGGAACATCTCTTACAAAGGCCTGCGAAATGCGGTTTCTTTGCAGGCCTGATCTGGCTGAAGTAGAACTTCTGCTCTGCGTTCGCTCCATTGCCCTAGAGCTGAAAGGCCCAACGTGCAGGCTTCTTTCCAAAGGGCGAGTTGGGCCCCAAAGCATCTTGCTTCCTGCTCTTTGGGAAGCTAAGAAATAAATCGCTCTGCACAGTGCTCTTATAGCCTACCGGCAACATCTCTTACAAACACCTGTGAAACGCAGTTTCTTTACATGCCTGACCAAGCTGAAGTAGAACTTCTGCTCTGGGTGTGCTACATTGCCCAGAGCTGAAAGGCACAACGTGCAGGCTTCGTTCCAAAGGGCGAGTTGGGCCCCAAAGCATCTTGCTTCCAGCTCTTTGGGAAGCTAAGAAACAACTCGCTCTGAACAGTGCTCTTACAGCCTACCGGGAACATCTCTTACAAAGGCCTGTGAAACGCAGTTTCCTTGCAGGCCTGATCTGGCTGAAGTAGAACTTCTGCTCTGCGTGTGCTGCATTGCCCTAGAGCTGAAAGGCACAACGTGCAGGCTTCTTTCCAAAGGGCGAGTTGGGCCCCAAAGCATCTTGCTTCCAGCTCTTTGGGAAGCTAGGAAACAACTCGCTCTGCACAGTGCTCTTACAGCCTACCGGGAACATCTCTTACAAAGGCCTGTGAAACCCAGTTTCTTTGCAGGCCTGATCTGGCTGAAGTAGAACTTCTGCTCTGCGTGTGCTAAATTGCCCTAGAGCTGAAAGGCACAACGGGCAGGCTTCTTTCCAAAGGGCGAGTTCGGCCCCAAAGCATCTTGCTTCCAGCTCTTTGGGAAGCTAAGAAACAACACGCTCTGCACCGTGCTCTTACAGCCTACCGGGAACATCTCTTACAAAAGCCTGTGAAACGCAGTTTCTTTGCAGGCCTGATCTGGCTGAAGTAGAACTTCTTCTCTGGGTGTGCTACATTGCCCTAGAGCTGAAAGGCCCAACGTGCACGCTTCTTTCCAAAGGGCGAGTTGGTCCCCAAAGCATCTTGCTTCCAGCTCTTTGCGACGCTAAGAATCAACTCGCTCTGCACAGTGCTCTTACAGCCTACCGGCAACATCTCTTACAAAGGCCTGTGAAACGCAGTTTCTTTACAGGCCTAACCTAGCTGAAGTAGAACTTCTGCTCTGGCTGTGCTACATTGCCCTAGAGGTGAAAGGCACAACGAGCAGGATTCTTTCCAAAGGGCGAGTTGGGCCCCAAAGCATCTTGCTTCCAGCTCTTTGGGAAGCTAAGAAACAACACGCTCTGCACAGTGCTCTTACAGCCTACCGGGAACATCTCTTACAAAAGCCTGTGAAGCGCAGTTTCTTTGCAGGCCTGATATGGCTGAAGTAGAACTTCTGCTCTGGGTGTGCTACATTGCCCTAGAGCTGAAAGGCACAAGGTGCAGGCTTCTTTCCAAAGGGCGAGTTGGGCCCCAAAGCATCTTGCTTCCAGCTCTTTGCGACGCTAAGAAACAACTCGCTCTGCACAGTGCTCATACAGCCTACCCGCAACATCTCTTACAAAGGCCTGTGAAACGCAGTTTCTTTACAGGCCTAACCTAGCTGAAGTAGAACTTCTGCTCTGGGTGTGCTACATTGCCCTGGAGCTGAAAGGCACAACGTGCAGCCTTCTTTCCAAAGGGCGAGTTGGGCCCCAAAGCATCTTGCTTCCAGCTCTTTGAGAAGCTAAGAAACAACTCGCTCTGCACAGTGCTCTTACAGCCTACCGGGAACATCTCTTACAAAGGCCTGTGAAACGCAGTATCTTTGCAGGCCTGATCTGGCTGAAGTAGAACTTCTGCTTTGCGTTCGCTCCATTGCCCTAGAGCTGAAAGGCCCAACGTGCAGGCTTCTTTCCAAAGGGCGAGTTGGGCCCCAAAGCATCTTGCTTCCAGCTCTTTGGGAAGCTAAGAAAAAACTCGCTCTGCACAGTGCTCTTACAGCCTACCGGCAACATCTCTTACAAAGGCCTGTGAAACGCAGTTTCTTTGCATGCCTGATCTATCTGAAGTAGAACTTCTGCTCTGAGTTTGCTACATTGCCCAGAGCTGAAAGGCACAACGTGCAGGCTTCTTTCCAAAGGGCGAGTTGGGCCCCAAAGCTCTTGCTTCCAGCTCTTTGGTTAGCTAGGAAACAGCTCGCTCTACACAGGGCTCTTACAGCCTACCGGGAACATCTCTTACAAAGGCCTGTGAAACGCAGTTTCTTTGAAGGCCTGATGTGGCTGAAGTAGAACTTCTGCTCTGGGTGTGCTACGTTGCCCTAGAGGTGAAAGGCACAACGTGCCGTCTTGTTTCCAAAGGGCGAGTTGGGCCCCAAAGCATCTTGCTTCCAGCTCTTTGGGAAGCTATGAAACAACTCCCTCTGCACAGTGCTCTTACAGCCTACCGGGAACATCTCTTACAAAGGCCTGCGAAATGCGGTTTCTTTGCAGGCCTGATCTGGCTGAAGTAGAACTTCTGCTCTGCGTTCGCTCCATTGCCCTAGAGCTGAAAGGCCCAACGTGCAGGCTTCTTTCGAAAGGGCGAGTTGGGCCCCAAAGCATCTTGCTTCCAGCTCTTTGGGAAGCTAAGAAAAAAATCGCTCTGCACAGTGCTCTTACAGCCTACCGGCAACATCTCTTACAAACGCCTGTGAAACGCAGTTTCTTTACAGGCCTGACCAAGCTGAAGTAGAACTTCTGCTCTGGGTGTGCTACATTGCCCAGAGCTGAAAGGCACAACGTGCAGGCTTCGTTCCAAAGGGCGAGTTGGGCCCCAAAGCATCTTGCTTCCAGCTCTTTGGGAAGCTAAGAAACAACTCGCTCTGCACAGTTCTCTTACAGCCTACCGGGAACATCTCTTACAAAGGCCTGTGAAACGCAGTTTCTTTACAGGCCTAACCTAGCTGAAGTAGAACTTCTGCTCTGGGTGTGCTACATTGCCCTGGAGCTGAAAGGCACAACGCGCGGCCTTCTTTCCAAAGGGCGAGTTGGGACCCAAAGCATCTTGCTTCCAGCTATTTGGGAAGCTAAGAAACAACTCGCTCTGCACAGTGCTCTTACAGCCTACCGGGAACATCTCTTACAAAGGCCTGTGAAACGCTCTTTCTCTGCAGGCCTGATCTGGCTGAAGTAGAACTTCTGCTCTGCGTGAGCTGCATTGCCCTAGAGCTGAAAGTCACAACGTGCAGGCTTCTTTCCAAAGGGCGAGTTGGGCCCCAAAGCATCTTGCTTCCAGCTCTTTGGGAAGCTAAGAAACAACTCGCTCTGCACAGTGCTCTTACAGCCTACCGGGAACATCTCTTACAAAGGCCTGTGAAACGCAGTCTCTTTGCAGGCCTGATGTGGCTGAAGTAGAACTTCTGCTCTGCGTGTGCTACAATGACCTAGAGATGAAAGGCCCAACGTGCAGGCTTCTTTCCAAAGGGCGAGTTGGGCCCCAAAGCATCTTGCTTCCAGCTCTTTGGGAAGCTAAGAAACAACTCGCTCTGCACAGTGCTCCTACAGCCTACCGGGAATATCTCTTACAAAGCCCTGTGAAATGCAGTTTCTTTGCAGGCCTGATCTGGCTGAATTAGAACTTCTGCTCTGCGTGTGCTACAATGCCCTAGAGCTGAAAGGCACAACGAGCAGGCTTCTTTCCAAAGGGCGTGTTGGGCCCCAAAGCATCTTGCTTCCAGCTCTTTGGGAAGCTAAGAAACAACTCGCTCTGCACAGTGCTCTTACAGCCTACCGGGAACATCTCTTAGAAAGGCCTGTGAAACGCAGTTTCTTTGCAGGCCTGATCTGGCTTAAGTAGAACTTCTGCTCTGCGTGTGCTAAATTGCCCTAGAGCTGAAAGGCACAACAGGCAGGCTTCTTTCCAAAGGGCGAGTTGGGCCCCAAAGCATCTTGCTTCCAGCTCTTTGGGAAGCTAAGAAACAACTCGCTCTGCACAGTGCTCTTACAGCCTACCGGGAACATCTCTTACAAAGGCCTGCGAAATGCGGTTTCTTTGCAGGCCTGATCTGGCTGAAGTAGAACTTCTGCTTTGCGTTCGCTCCATTGCCCTAGAGCTGAAAGGCCCAATGTGCAGGCTTCTTTGAAAAGAGCGAGTTGGGCCCCAAAGCATCTTGCTTCCAGCTCTTTGGGAAGCTAAGAAACAACTCGCTCTGCACTGTGCTCTTACAGCCTACCGGGAAAATCTATTACAAAGGCCTGTGAAACGCAGTTTCTTTGCAGGCCTGATCTGGCTGAAGTAGAACTTCTGCTCTGCGTGCGCTCCATTGCCCTAGAGCTGAAAGGCACAACGTGCAGGCTTCTTTCCAAAGGGCGAGTTGGACCCAAAAGCATCTTGCTTCCAGCTCTTTGGGAAGCTAAGAAACAACTCGCTCTGCACATTGCTCTTACAGCCTACCGGCAACATCTCTTACAAAGGACTGTGAAACGCAGTTTCTTTACAGGCCTGACCAAGCTGAAGTAGAACTTCTGCTCTGGGTGTGCTACATTGCCCAGAGCTGAAAGGCACAACGTGCAGGCTTCGTTCCAAAGGGCGAGTTGGGCCGCAAAGCATCTTGCTTCCAGCTCTTTGGGAAGCTAAGAAACAACTCTCTCTGCACATTGCTCTTACAGCCTACCGGCAACATCTCTTACAAAGGACTGTGAAACGCAGTTTCTTTGCAGGCCTGATGTGGCTGCAGTAGAACTTCTGCTCTGGGTGTGCTACATTGCCCTAGAGCTGAAAGGCACAACGTGCCGGCTTGTTTCCAAAGGGCGAGTTGGGCCCCAAAGCATCTTGCTTCCAGCTCTTTGGGAAGCTAAGAAACAACTCGCTCTGCACAGTGCTCTTACAGCCTACCGGCAACATCTCTTACAAAGGCCTGTGAAACGCAGTTTCTTTACAGGCCTGACCCAGCTGAAGTAGAACTTCTGCTCTGGGTGTGCTACATTGCCCAGAGCAGAAAGGCACAACGTGCAGGCTTCTTTCCAAAGGGCGAGTTGGGCCCCAAAGCATCTTGCTTCCAGCTCTTTGGGAAGCTAAGAAACAACTCGCTCTGCACAGTGCTCTTACAGCCTACCGGGAACATCTCTTACAAAGGCCTGTGAAACGCAGTTTCTTTGCAGGCCTGATCTGGCTGAAGTAGAACTTCTGCTCTGCATGTGCTACATTGCCCTAGAGCTGAAAGCCAGAACGTGCAGACTTCTTTCCAAAGGGCGAGTTGGGCCCCAAAGCATCTTGCTTCCAGCTCTTTGGGAAGCTAAGAAACAACTGGCTCTGCACTGTGCTATTATAGCCTACCGGGAACATCTATTACAAAGTCATGTGAAACGCAGTTTCTTTGCAGGCCTGATCTGGCTGAAGTAGAACTTCTGCTCTGGGCGTGCTACATTGCCCTAGAGCTGAAAGGCACAACGTGCAGGCTTCTTTCGAAAGGGCGAGTTGGGCCCCATAGCTCTTGCTTCCAGCTCTTTGGTTAGCTAGGAAACAACTCGCTCTGCACAGGGCTCTTACACACTACCGGGAACATCTCTTACAAAGGCCTGTGAAACGCAGTTTCTTTGCAGGCCTGATCTGGCTGAAGTAGAACTTCTGCTCTGGGTGTGCTACGTTGCCCTAGAGGTGAAAGTCACAACGTGCCGGCTTCTTTCCAAAGGGCGAGTTGGGCCCCAAAGCATCTTGCTTCCAGCTCTTTGGGAAGCTAAGAAACAACTCGCTCTGCACAGTGCTCTTACAGCCTACCGGGAACATCTCTTACAAAGGCCTGCGAAATGCGGTTTCTTTGCAGGCCTGATCTGGCTGAAGTAGAACTTCTGCTTTGCGTTCGCTCCATTGCCCTAGAGCTGAAAGGCCCAATGTGCAGGCTTCTTTGAAAAGAGCGAGTTGGGCCCCAAAGCATCTTGCTTCCAGCTCTTTGGGAAGCTAAGAAACAACTCGCTCTGCACTGTGCTCTTACAGCCTACCGGGAAAATCTATTACAAAGGCCTGTGAAACGCAGTTTCTTTGCAGGCCTGATCTGGCTGAAGTAGAACTTCTGCTCTGCGTGCGCTCCATTGCCCTAGAGCTGAAAGGCACAACGTGCAGGCTTCTTTCCAAAGGGCGAGTTGGACCCAAAAGCATCTTGCTTCCAGCTCTTTGGGAAGCTAAGAAACAACTCGCTCTGCACATTGCTCTTACAGCCTACCGGCAACATCTCTTACAAAGGACTGTGAAACGCAGTTTCTTTACAGGCCTGACCAAGCTGAAGTAGAACTTCTGCTCTGGGTGTGCTACATTGCCCAGAGCTGAAAGGCACAACGTGCAGGCTTCGTTCCAAAGGGCGAGTTGGGCCGCAAAGCATCTTGCTTCCAGCTCTTTGGGAAGCTAAGAAACAACTCTCTCTGCACATTGCTCTTACAGCCTACCGGCAACATCTCTTACAAAGGACTGTGAAACGCAGTTTCTTTGCAGGCCTGATGTGGCTGCAGTAGAACTTCTGCTCTGGGTGTGCTACATTGCCCTAGAGCTGAAAGGCACAACGTGCCGGCTTGTTTCCAAAGGGCGAGTTGGGCCCCAAAGCATCTTGCTTCCAGCTCTTTGGGAAGCTAAGAAACAACTCGCTCTGCACAGTGCTCTTACAGCCTACCGGCAACATCTCTTACAAAGGCCTGTGAAACGCAGTTTCTTTACAGGCCTGACCCAGCTGAAGTAGAACTTCTGCTCTGGGTGTGCTACATTGCCCAGAGCAGAAAGGCACAACGTGCAGGCTTCTTTCCAAAGGGCGAGTTGGGCCCCAAAGCATCTTGCTTCCAGCTCTTTGGGAAGCTAAGAAACAACTCGCTCTGCACAGTGCTCTTACAGCCTACCGGGAACATCTCTTACAAAGGCCTGTGAAACGCAGTTTCTTTGCAGGCCTGATCTGGCTGAAGTAGAACTTCTGCTCTGCATGTGCTACATTGCCCTAGAGCTGAAAGCCAGAACGTGCAGACTTCTTTCCAAAGGGCGAGTTGGGCCCCAAAGCATCTTGCTTCCAGCTCTTTGGGAAGCTAAGAAACAACTGGCTCTGCACTGTGCTATTATAGCCTACCGGGAACATCTATTACAAAGTCATGTGAAACGCAGTTTCTTTGCAGGCCTGATCTGGCTGAAGTAGAACTTCTGCTCTGGGCGTGCTACATTGCCCTAGAGCTGAAAGGCACAACGTGCAGGCTTCTTTCGAAAGGGCGAGTTGGGCCCCATAGCTCTTGCTTCCAGCTCTTTGGTTAGCTAGGAAACAACTCGCTCTGCACAGGGCTCTTACACACTACCGGGAACATCTCTTACAAAGGCCTGTGAAACGCAGTTTCTTTGCAGGCCTGATCTGGCTGAAGTAGAACTTCTGCTCTGGGTGTGCTACGTTGCCCTAGAGGTGAAAGTCACAACGTGCCGGCTTCTTTCCAAAGGGCGAGTTGGGCCCCAAAGCATCTTGCTTCCAGCTCTTTGGGAAGCTAAGAAACAACTCGCTCTGCACAGTGCTCCTACAGCCTACCGGGAACATCTCTTACAAAGGCCTGCGAAACGCAGTTTCTTTGCAGGCCTGATCTGGCTGAAGTAGAACTTCTGCTCTGGGTGTGCTACATTGCCCAGAGCAGAAAGGCACAACGTGCCGGCTTCTTTCCAAAGGGCGAGTTGGGCCCCAAAGCATCTTGCTTCCAGCTCTTTAGGAAGCTAAGAAACAACTCGCTCTGCACAGTGCTCTTACAGCCTACCGGGAACATCTCTTACAAAGGCCTGTGAAACGCAGTTTCTTTGCAGGCCTGATCTGGCTGAAGTAGAACTTCTGCTCTGGGTGTGCTACGTTGCCCTAGAGGTGAAGGGCCCAACGTGCCGGCTTGTTTCCAAAGGGCGAGTTGGGCCCCAAAGAATCTTGCTTCCAGCTCTTTGGGAAGCTAAGAAACAACTCGCTCTGCACAGTGCTCTTACAGCCTACCGGGAACATCTCTTACAAAGGCCGGTGAAACGCAGTTTCTTTGCAGGCCTGATCTGGCTGAAGTAGAACTTCGGCTCTGGGTGTGCTGCATTGCCCTAGAGCTGAAAGGCACAACGTGCAGACTTCTTTCTAAATGGCGAGTTGGGCCCCAAAGCATCTTGCTTCCAGCTCTTTGGGAAGCTAAGAAACAACTCGCTCTGCACTGTGCTCTAACAGCCTACCGGGAACATCTATTACAAAGGCCTGTGAAACACAGTTTCTTTGCAGGCCTGATCTATCTGAAGTAGAACTTCTGCTCTGAGTGTGCTACATTGCCCAGAGCTGAAAGGCACAACGTGCAGGCTTCTTTCCAAAGGGCGAGTTGGGCCCCAAAGCTCTTGCTTCCAGCTCTTTGGTTAGCTAGGAAACAACTCGCTCTGCACAGGGCTCTTACAGCCTACCGGGAACATCTCTTACAAAGGCCTGTGAAACGCAGTTTCTCTGCAGGCCTGATGTGGCTGAAGTAGAACTTCTGCTCTGGGTGTGCTACGTTGCCCTAGAGGTGAAAGGCACAACGTGCAGGCTTCTTTCCAAAGGGCGAGTTGGGCCCCAAAGCATCTTGCTTCCAGCTCTTTGGGAAGCTAAGAAACAACTCGCTCTGCACAGTGCTCTTACAGCCTACCGGCAACATCTCTTACAAAGGCCTGCGAAATGCGGTTTCTTTGCAGGCCTGATCTGGCTGAAGTAGAACTTCTGCTCTGCGTTCGCTCCATTGCCCTAGAGCTGAAAGGCCCAACGTGCAGGCTTCTTTCCAAAGGGCGAGTTGGGCCCCAAAGCATCTTGCTTCCAGCTCTTTGGGAAGCTAGGAAACAACTCCCTCTGCACAGTGCTCTTACAGCCTACCGGGAACATCTCTTACAAAGGCCTGTGAAATGCAGTTTCTTTGCAGGCCTGATCTGGCTGAAGTAGAACTTCTGCTCTGCGTGTGCTAAATTGCCCTAGAGCTGAAAGGCACAACGGGCAGGCTTCTTTCCAAAGGGCGAGTTGGGCCCCAAAGCATCTTGCTTCCAGCTCTTTGGGAAGCTAAGAAACAACACGCTCTGCACCGTGCTCTTACAGCCTACCGGGAACATCTCTTACAAAAGCCTGTGAAATGCAGTTTCTTTGCAGGCCTGATCTGGCTGAAGTAGAACTTCTGCTCTGGGTGTGCTACATTGCCCTAGAGCTGAAAGGCACAAGGTGTAGGCTTCTTTCCAAAGGGCGAGTTGGTCCCCAAAGCATCTTGCTTCCAGCTCTTTGCGACGCTAAGAAACAACTCGCTCTGCACAGTGCTCTTACAGCCTACCGGCAACATCTCTTACAAAGGCCTGTGAAACGCAGTTTCTTTACAGGCCTAACCTAGCTGAAGTAGAACTTCTGCTCTGGGTGTGCTACACTGCCCTGGAGCTAAAAGGCACAACGTGCAGCCTTCTTTCCAAAGGGCGAGTTGGGCCCCAAAGCATCTTGCTTCCAGCTCTTTGGGAAGCTAAGAAACAACTCGCTCTGCACAGTGCTCTTATAGCCAACAGGGAACATCTCTTATAAAGGCCTGTGAAACGCAGTTTCTTTGCAGGCCTGATCTGGCTGAAGTAGAACTTCTGCTCTGCGTGTGCTACATTGCCCTAGAGCTGAAAGGCACAACGTGCAGGCTTCTTTCCAAAGGGCGAGGTGGGCCCCAAAGCTCTTGCTTCCAGCTCTTTGGTTAGCTAGGAAACAACTCGCTGTGCACAGGGCTCTTACAGACTACCGGGAACATCTCTTACAAAGGCCTGTGAAACGCAATTTCATTGCAGGCCTGATCTGGCTGCAGTAGAACTTCTGCTCTGGGTGTGCTGCATTGCCCTAGAGCTGAAAGGCACAACGTGCAGGCTTCTTTCCAAATGGCGAGTTGGGCCCCAAAGCATCTTGCTTCCAGCTCTTTGGGAAGCTAAGAAACAACTCGCTCTGCACTGTGCTCTAACAGCCTACCGGGAACATCTATTACAAAGGCCTGTGAAACGCACTTTCTTGGCAGGCCTGATCTATCTGAAGTAGAACTTCTGCTCTGAGTGTGCTACATTGCCCTAGAGCTGAAAGGCACAACGTGCAGGCTTCTTTCCAAAGGGCGAGTTGGGCCCCGAAGCTCTTGCTTCCAGCTCTTTGGTTAGCTAGGAAACAACTCGCTCTGCACAGGGCTCTTACAGCCTACCGGAAACATCTCTTACAAAGGCCTGTGAAACGCAGTTTCTTTGCAGGCCTGATGTGGCTGAAGTAGAACTTCTGCTCTGGGTGTGCTACGCTGCCCTAGAGGTGAAAGGCACAACGTGCAGGCTTCTTTCCAAAGGGCGAGTTGGGCCCCAAAGCATCTTGCTTCCAGCTCTTTGGGAAGCTAAGAAACAACTCCCTCTGCACAGTGCTCTTACAGCCTACCGGGAACATCTCTTACAAAGGCCTGCGAAATGCGGTTTCTTTGCAGGCCTGATCTGGCTGAAGTAGAACTTCTGCTCTGCGTTCGCTCCATTGCCCTAGAGCTGAAAGGCCCAACGTGCAGGCTTCTTTCCAAAGGGCGAGTTGGGCCCCAAAGCATCTTGCTTCCTGCTCTTTGGGAAGCTAAGAAATAAATCGCTCTGCACAGTGCTCTTATAGCCTACCGGCAACATCTCTTACAAACACCTGTGAAACGCAGTTTCTTTACATGCCTGACCAAGCTGAAGTAGAACTTCTGCTCTGGGTGTGCTACATTGCCCAGAGCTGAAAGGCACAACGTGCAGGCTTCGTTCCAAAGGGCGAGTTGGGCCCCAAAGCATCTTGCTTCCAGCTCTTTGGGAAGCTAAGAAACAACTCGCTCTGAACAGTGCTCTTACAGCCTACCGGGAACATCTCTTACAAAGGCCTGTGAAACGCAGTTTCCTTGCAGGCCTGATCTGGCTGAAGTAGAACTTCTGCTCTGCGTGTGCTGCATTGCCCTAGAGCTGAAAGGCACAACGTGCAGGCTTCTTTCCAAAGGGCGAGTTGGGCCCCAAAGCATCTTGCTTCCAGCTCTTTGGGAAGCTAGGAAACAACTCGCTCTGCACAGTGCTCTTACAGCCTACCGGGAACATCTCTTACAAAGGCCTGTGAAACCCAGTTTCTTTGCAGGCCTGATCTGGCTGAAGTAGAACTTCTGCTCTGCGTGTGCTAAATTGCCCTAGAGCTGAAAGGCACAACGGGCAGGCTTCTTTCCAAAGGGCGAGTTCGGCCCCAAAGCATCTTGCTTCCAGCTCTTTGGGAAGCTAAGAAACAACACGCTCTGCACCGTGCTCTTACAGCCTACCGGGAACATCTCTTACAAAAGCCTGTGAAACGCAGTTTCTTTGCAGGCCTGATCTGGCTGAAGTAGAACTTCTTCTCTGGGTGTGCTACATTGCCCTAGAGCTGAAAGGCCCAACGTGCACGCTTCTTTCCAAAGGGCGAGTTGGTCCCCAAAGCATCTTGCTTCCAGCTCTTTGCGACGCTAAGAATCAACTCGCTCTGCACAGTGCTCTTACAGCCTACCGGCAACATCTCTTACAAAGGCCTGTGAAACGCAGTTTCTTTACAGGCCTAACCTAGCTGAAGTAGAACTTCTGCTCTGGCTGTGCTACATTGCCCTAGAGGTGAAAGGCACAACGAGCAGGATTCTTTCCAAAGGGCGAGTTGGGCCCCAAAGCATCTTGCTTCCAGCTCTTTGGGAAGCTAAGAAACAACACGCTCTGCACAGTGCTCTTACAGCCTACCGGGAACATCTCTTACAAAAGCCTGTGAAACGCAGTTTCTTTGCAGGCCTGATATGGCTGAAGTAGAACTTCTGCTCTGGGTGTGCTACATTGCCCTAGAGCTGAAAGGCACAAGGTGCAGGCTTCTTTCCAAAGGGCGAGTTGGGCCCCAAAGCATCTTGCTTCCAGCTCTTTGCGACGCTAAGAAACAACTCGCTCTGCACAGTGCTCATACAGCCTACCCGCAACATCTCTTACAAAGGCCTGTGAAACGCAGTTTCTTTACAGGCCTAACCTAGCTGAAGTAGAACTTCTGCTCTGGGTGTGCTACATTGCCCTGGAGCTGAAAGGCACAACGTGCAGCCTTCTTTCCAAAGGGCGAGTTGGGCCCCAAAGCATCTTGCTTCCAGCTCTTTGAGAAGCTAAGAAACAACTCGCTCTGCACAGTGCTCTTACAGCCTACCGGGAACATCTCTTACAAAGGCCTGTGAAACGCAGTATCTTTGCAGGCCTGATCTGGCTGAAGTAGAACTTCTGCTTTGCGTTCGCTCCATTGCCCTAGAGCTGAAAGGCCCAACGTGCAGGCTTCTTTCCAAAGGGCGAGTTGGGCCCCAAAGCATCTTGCTTCCAGCTCTTTGGGAAGCTAAGAAAAAACTCGCTCTGCACAGTGCTCTTACAGCCTACCGGCAACATCTCTTACAAAGGCCTGTGAAACGCAGTTTCTTTGCATGCCTGATCTATCTGAAGTAGAACTTCTGCTCTGAGTTTGCTACATTGCCCAGAGCTGAAAGGCACAACGTGCAGGCTTCTTTCCAAAGGGCGAGTTGGGCCCCAAAGCTCTTGCTTCCAGCTCTTTGGTTAGCTAGGAAACAGCTCGCTCTACACAGGGCTCTTACAGCCTACCGGGAACATCTCTTACAAAGGCCTGTGAAACGCAGTTTCTTTGAAGGCCTGATGTGGCTGAAGTAGAACTTCTGCTCTGGGTGTGCTACGTTGCCCTAGAGGTGAAAGGCACAACGTGCCGTCTTGTTTCCAAAGGGCGAGTTGGGCCCCAAAGCATCTTGCTTCCAGCTCTTTGGGAAGCTATGAAACAACTCCCTCTGCACAGTGCTCTTACAGCCTACCGGGAACATCTCTTACAAAGGCCTGCGAAATGCGGTTTCTTTGCAGGCCTGATCTGGCTGAAGTAGAACTTCTGCTCTGCGTTCGCTCCATTGCCCTAGAGCTGAAAGGCCCAACGTGCAGGCTTCTTTCGAAAGGGCGAGTTGGGCCCCAAAGCATCTTGCTTCCAGCTCTTTGGGAAGCTAAGAAAAAAATCGCTCTGCAGAGTGCTCTTACAGCCTACCGGCAACATCTCTTACAAACGCCTGTGAAACGCAGTTTCTTTACAGGCCTGACCAAGCTGAAGTAGAACTTCTGCTCTGGGTGTGCTACATTGCCCAGAGCTGAAAGGCACAACGTGCAGGCTTCGTTCCAAAGGGCGAGTTGGGCCCCAAAGCATCTTGCTTCCAGCTCTTTGGGAAGCTAAGAAACAACTCGCTCTGCACAGTTCTCTTACAGCCTACCGGGAACATCTCTTACAAAGGCCTGTGAAACGCAGTTTCTTTACAGGCCTAACCTAGCTGAAGTAGAACTTCTGCTCTGGGTGTGCTACATTGCCCTGGAGCTGAAAGGCACAACGCGCGGCCTTCTTTCCAAAGGGCGAGTTGGGACCCAAAGCATCTTGCTTCCAGCTATTTGGGAAGCTAAGAAACAAGTCGCTCTGCACAGTGCTCTTACAGCCTACCGGGAACATCTCTTACAAAGGCCTGTGAAACGCTCTTTCTCTGCAGGCCTGATCTGGCTGAAGTAGAACTTCTGCTCTGCGTGAGCTGCATTGCCCTAGAGCTGAAAGTCACAACGTGCAGGCTTCTTTCCAAAGGGCGAGTTGGGCCCCAAAGCATCTTGCTTCCAGCTCTTTGGGAAGCTAAGAAACAACTCGCTCTGCACAGTGCTCTTACAGCCTACCGGGAACATCTCTTACAAAGGCCTGTGAAACGCAGTCTCTTTGCAGGCCTGATGTGGCTGAAGTAGAACTTCTGCTCTGCGTGTGCTACAATGACCTAGAGATGAAAGGCCCAACGTGCAGGCTTCTTTCCAAAGGGCGAGTTGGGCCCCAAAGCATCTTGCTTCCAGCTCTTTGGGAAGCTAAGAAACAACTCGCTCTGCACAGTGCTCGTACAGCCTACCGGGAATATCTCTTACAAAGCCCTGTGAAACGCAGTTTCTTTGCAGGCCTGATCTGGCTGAATTAGAACTTCTGCTCTGCGTGTGCTACAATGCCCTAGAGCTGAAAGGCACAACGAGCAGGCTTCTTTCCAAAGGGCGTGTTGGGCCCCAAAGCATCTTGCTTCCAGCTCTTTGGGAAGCTAAGAAACAACTCGCTCTGCACAGTGCTCTTACAGCCTACCGGGAACATCTCTTAGAAAGGCCTGTGAAACGCAGTTTCTTTGCAGGCCTGATCTGGCTTAAGTAGAACTTCTGCTCTGCGTGTGCTAAATTGCCCTAGAGCTGAAAGGCACAACAGGCAGGCTTCTTTCCAAAGGGCGAGTTGGGCCCCAAAGCATCTTGCTTCCAGCTCTTTGGGAAGCTAAGAAACAACTCGCTCTGCACAGTGCTCTTACAGCCTACCGGGAACATCTCTTACAAAGGCCTGCGAAATGCGGTTTCTTTGCAGGCCTGATCTGGCTGAAGTAGAACTTCTGCTTTGCGTTCGCTCCATTGCCCTAGAGCTGAAAGGCCCAATGTGCAGGCTTCTTTGAAAAGAGCGAGTTGGGCCCCAAAGCATCTTGCTTCCAGCTCTTTGGGAAGCTAAGAAACAACTCGCTCTGCACTGTGCTCTTACAGCCTACCGGGAAAATCTATTACAAAGGCCTGTGAAACGCAGTTTCTTTGCAGGCCTGATCTGGCTGAAGTAGAACTTCTGCTCTGCGTGCGCTCCATTGCCCTAGAGCTGAAAGGCACAACGTGCAGGCTTCTTTCCAAAGGGCGAGTTGGACCCAAAAGCATCTTGCTTCCAGCTCTTTGGGAAGCTAAGAAACAACTCGCTCTGCACATTGCTCTTACAGCCTACCGGCAACATCTCTTACAAAGGACTGTGAAACGCAGTTTCTTTGCAGGCCTGATCTGGCTGAAGTAGAACTTCTGCTCTGCGTGTGCTCCATTGCCCTAGAGCTGAAAGGCCCAACGTGCAGGCTTCTTTCCAAAGGGCGAGTTGGGCCCCAAAGCATCTTGCTTCCAGCTCTTTGGGAAGCTAAGAAACAACTCGCTCTGCACAGTGCTCTTACAGCCTAACGGGAACATCTCTTACAAAGGCCTGTGAAACGCAGTTTCTTTGCAGGCCTGATCTGGCTGAAGTAGAACTTCTGCTCTGCGTGTGCTACATTGCCCTAGAGCTGAAAGGCACAACGTGCAGGCTTCTTTCCAAAGGGCGAGTTGGGCCCCAAAGCTCTTGCTTCCAGCTCTTTGGTTAGCTAGGAAACAACTCGCTGTGCACAGGGCTCTTACAGCCTACCAGGAACATCTCTTACAAAGGCCTGTGAAACGCAGTTTCTTTGCAGGCCTGATCTGGCTGAAGTAGAACTTATGCTCTGCGTGTGCTACGTTGCCCTACAGCTGAAAGGCACAACGTGCCAGCTTGTTTCCAAAGGGCGAGTTGGGCCCCAAAGCATCTTGCTTCCAGCTCTTTGGGAAGCTAAGAAACAACTCGCTCTGCACTGTGCTCTTACAGCCTACCGGGAACATCTATTACAAAGGCATGTGAAACGCAGTTTCTTTGCAGGCCTGGTCTGGCTGAAGTAGAACTTCTGCTCTGGGTGTGCTACATTGCCCTAGAGCTGAAAGGCACAACGTGCAGGCTTCTTTCCAAAGGGCGAGTTGGGCCCCAAAGCTCTTGCTTCCAGCTCTTTGGTTAGCTAGGAAACAACTCGCTCTGCACAGGGCTCTTACAGCCTACCGGGAACATCTCTTACAAACGCCTGTGAAACGCAGTTTCTTTGCAGGCCTGATGTGGCTGAAGTAGAACTTCTGCTCTGGGTGTGCTACATTGCCCTAGAGTTGAAAGGCACAACGTGCCGGCTTGTTTCCAAAGGGCGAGTTGGGCCCCAAAGCATCTTGCTTCCAGCTCTTTGGGAAGCTAAGAAAAAACTCGCTCTGCACAGTGCTCTTACAGCCTACCGGGAACATCTCTTACAAAGGCCTGTGAAACGCTGTTTCTTTACAGGCCTGACCCAGCTGAAGTAGAACTTCTGCTCTGGGTGTGCTACACTGCCCAGAGCTGAAAGGCACAACGTGCAGGCTTCTTTCCAAAGGGCGAGTTGGGCCCCAAAGCATCTTGCTTCCAGCTCTTTGGGAAGCTAAGAAACAACTCGCTCTGCACAGTGCTCTTACAGCCTACCGGCAACATCTCTTACAAAGGCCTGTGAAACGCAGTTTCTTTGCAGGCCTGATCTGGCTGAAGTAGAACTTCTGCTCTGGGTGTGCTACATTGCCCTAGAGCTGAAAGGCACAACGTGCAGACTTCTTTCGAAAGGGCAAGTTGGGCCCCAAAGCATCTTGCTTCCAGCTCTTTGGGAGGCTAAGAAACAACTCGCTCTGCACTGTGCTCTTACAGCCTACCTGGAACATCTCTTACAAAGGCCTGTGAAATGCAGTTTCTTTGCAGGCGTGATCTGGCTGAAGTAGAACTTCTGCTCTGCGTGTGCTACATTGCCCTAGAGCTGAAAGGCCCAACGTGCAGGCTTCTTTCGAAAGGGCGAGTTGGGCCCCAAAGCATCTTGCTTCCAGCTCTTTGGGAAGCTAAAAAAAAAATCGCTCTGCACAGTGCTCTTACAGCCTACCGGCAACATCTCTTACAAACGCCTGTGAAACGCAGTTTCTTTACAGGCCTGACCAAGCTGAAGTAGAACTTCTGCTCTGGGTGTGCGACATTGCCCAGAGCTGAAAGGCACAACGTGCAGGCTTCGTTCCAAAGGGCGAGTTGGGCCCCAAAGCATCTTGCTTCCAGCTTTGGGAAGCTAAGAAACAACTCGCTCTTAACAGTTCTCTTACAGCCTACCGGGAACATCTCTTACAAAGGCCTGTGAAACGCAGTTTCTTTACAGGCCTAACCTAGCTGAAGTAGAACTTCTGCTCTGGGTGTGCTACATTGCCCTGGAGCTGAAAGGCACAACGCGTGGCCTTCTTTCCAAAGGGCGAGTTGGGACCCAAAGCATCTTGCTTCCAGCTCTTTGGGAAGCTAAGAAACAACTCGCTCTGCACAGTGCTCTTACAGCCTACTGGGAAGATGTCTTACAAAGGCCTGTGAAACGCTCTTTCTCTGCAGGCCTGATCTGGCTGAAGTAGAACTTCTGATCTGCGTGTGCTGCATTGCCCTAGAGCTGAAAGGCCCAACGTGCAGGCTTCTTTCCAAAGGGCGAGTTGGGCCCCAAAGCATCTTGCTTCCAGCTCTTTGGGAAGCTAAGAAACAACTCGCTCTGCACAGTGCTCTTACAGCCTACCGGGAACATCTCTTACAAAGGCCTGTGAAACGCAGTTTCTTTGCAGGCCTGATGTGGCTGAAGTAGAACTTCTGCTCTGCGTGTGCTACAATGCCCTAGAGCTGAAAGGCCCAACGTGCAGGCTTCTTTCCAAAGGGCGAGTTGGGCCCCAAAGCATCTTGCTTCCTGCTCTTTGGGAAGCTAAGAAACAACTCGCTCTGCACAGTGCTCGTACAGCCTACCGGGAATATCTCTTACAAAGCCCTGTGAAACGCAGTTTCTTTGCAGGCCTGATCTGGCTGAAGTAGAACTTCTGCTCTGCGTGTGCTACAATGCCCTAGAGCTGAAAGGCACAACGAGCAGGCTTCTTTCCAAAGGGCGAGTTGGGCCCCAAAGCATCTTGCTTCCAGCTCTTTGGGAAGCTAAGAAACAACTCGCTCTGCACAGTGCTCTTACAGCCTACCGGGAACATCTCTTACAAAGGCCTGTGAAACGCAGTTTCTTTGCAGGCCTGATCTGGCTTAAGTAGAACTTCTGCTCTGCGTGTGCTAAATTGCCCTAGATCTGAAAGGCACAACAGGCAGGCTTCTTTCCAAAGGGCGAGTTGGGCCCCAAAGCATCTTGCTTCCAGCTCTTTGGGAAGCTAAGAAACAACTCGCTCTGCACAGTGCTCTTACAGCCTACCGGCAACATCTCTTACAAAGGACTGTGAAACGCAGTTTCTTTGCAGGCCTGATGTGGCTGCAGTAGAACTTCTGCTCTGGGTGTGCTACATTGCCCTAGAGCTGAAAGGCCCAACGTGCAGGCTTCTTTCCAAAGGGCGCGTTGTGCCCCAAAGCATCTTGCTTCCAGCTCTTTGGGAAGCGAAGAAACAACTCGCTCTGCACAGTGCTCTTACAGCCTAACGGGAACATCTCTTACAAAGGCCGGCGAAACGCAGTTTCTTTGCAGGCCTGATCTGGCTGAAGTAGAACTTCTGCTCTGAGTGTGCTACATTGCCCTAGAGCTGAAAGGCACAACGTGCAGGCTTCTTTCCAAAGGGCGAGTTGGGCCCCAAAGCTCTTGCTTCCAGCTCTTTGGTTAGCTAGGAAACAACTCGCTGTGCACAGGGCTCTTACAGCCTACCAGGATCATCTCTTACAAATCCCTGTGAAACGCAGTTTCTTTGCAGGCCTGATCTGGCTGAAGTAGAACTTATGCTCTGCGTGTGCTACGTTGCCCTACAGCTGAAAGGCACAACGTGCCGGCTTGTTTCCAAAGGGCGAGTTGGGCCCCAAAGCATCTTGCTTCCAGCTCTTTGGGAAGCTAAGAAACAACTCGCTCTGCACTGTGCTCTTACAGCCTACCGGGAACATCTATTACTAAGGCATGTGAAACGCAGTATCTTTGCAGGCCTGATCTGGCTGCAGTAGAACTTCTGCTCTGCGTGTGCTACATTGCCCTAGAGCTGAAAGGCACAACGTGCAGGCTTCTTTCCAAAGGGCGAGTTGGGCCCCAAAGCATCTTGCTTCCAGCTCTTTGGGAAGCTAAGAAACAACTCGCTCTGCACAGTGCTCTTACAGCCTACCGGGAACATCTCTTACAAAGGCCTGTGAAACGCAGTTTCTTTGCAGGCCTGATCTGGCTGAAGTAGAACTTCTGCTCTGGCTGTGCTACATTGCCCTAGAGCTGAAAGGCACAACGTGCAGGCTTCTTTCCAAAGGGCGAGTTGGGCCCCAAAGCATCTTGCTTCCAGCTCTTTGGGAAGCTAAGAAACAACTCGCTCTGCACTGTGCTCTTACAGCCTACCGGGAACATCTATTACAAAGGCCTGTGAAACGCAGTTTCTTTGCAGGCCTGATCTATCTGAAGTAGAACTTCTGCTCTGAGTTTGCTACATTGCCCAGAGCTGAAAGGCACAACGTGCAGGCTTCTTTCCAAAGGGCGAGTTGGGCCCCAAAGCTCTTGCTTCCAGCTCTTTGGTTAGCTAGGAAACAGCTCGCTCTACACAGGGCTCTTACAGCCTACCAGGAACATCTCTTACAAATCCCTGTGAAACGCAGTTTCTTTGCAGGCCTGATGTGGCTGAAGTAGAACTTCTGCTCTGGGTGTGCTACGTTGCCCTAGAGGTGAAAGGCACAACGTGCCGCCTTGTTTCCAAAGGGCGAGTTGGGCCCCAAAGCATCTTGCTTCCAGCTCTTTGGGAAGCTATGAAACAACTCGCTCTGCACAGTGCTCTTACAGCCTACCGGGAACATCTCTTACAAAGGCCTGCGAAATGCGGTTTCTTTGCAGGCCTGATCTGGCTGAAGTAGAACTTCTGCTCTGCGTTCGCTCCATTGCCCTAGAGCTGAAAGGCCCAACGTGCAGGCTTCTTTCGAAAGGGCGAGTTGGGCCCCAAAGCATCTTGCTTCCAGCTCTTTGGGAAGCTAAGAAAAAAATCGCTCTGCACAGTGCTCTTACAGCCTACCGGCAACATCTCTTACAAACGCCTGTGAAACGCAGTTTCTTTACAGGCCTGACCAAGCTGAAGTAGAACTTCTGCTCTGGGTGTGCTACATTGCCCAGAGCTGAAAGGCACAACGTGCAGGCTTCGTTCCAAAGGGCGAGTTGGGCCCCAAAGCATCTTGCTTCCAGCTCTTTGGGAAGCTAAGAAACAACTCGCTCTGCACAGTTCTCTTACAGCCTACCGGGAACATCTCTTACAAAGGCCTGTGTTACGCAGTTTCTTTACAGGCCTAACCTAGCTGAAGTAGAACTTCTGCTCTGGGTGTGCTACATTGCCCTGGAGCTGAAAGGCACAACGCGCGGCCTTCTTTCCAAAGGGCGAGTTGGGACCCAAAGCATCTTGCTTCCAGCTCTTTGGTAAGCTAAGAAACAACTCGCTCTGCACAGTGCTCTTACAGCCTACCGGGAACATCTCTTACAAAGGCCTGTGAAACGCTCTTTCTCTGCAGGCCTGATCTGGCTGAAGTAGAACTTCTGCTTTGCGTTCGCTCCATTGCCCTAGAGCTGAAAGGCCCAACGTGCAGGCTTCTTTGAAAAGGGCGAGTTGGGCCCCAAAGCATCTTGCTTCCAGCTCTTTGGGAAGCTAAGAAAAAACTCGCTCTGCACAGTGCTCTTACAGCCTACTGGCAAAATCTCTTACAAAGGCCTGTGAAACGCAGTTTCTGTACAGGCCTGACCAAGCTGAAGTAGAACTTCTGCACTGCGTGTGCTAATTTGCCCAGAGCAGAAAGGCACAACGTGCAGGCTTCGTTCCAAAGGGCGAGTTGGGCCCCAAAGCATCTTGCTTCCAGCTCTTTGGGAAGCTAAGAAACAACTCGCTCTGCACAGTGCTCTTACAGCCTACCGGCAACATCTCTTACAAAGGACTGTGAAACGCAGTTTCTTTGCAGGCCTGATGTGGCTGCAGTAGAACTTCTGCTCTGGGTGTGCTACATTGCCCTAGAGCTGAAAGGCCCAACGTGCAGGCTTCTTTCCAAAGGGCGCGTTGTGCCCCAAAGCATCTTGCTTCCAACTCTTTGGGAAGCGAAGAAACAACTCGCTCTGCACAGTGCTCTTACAGCCTAACGGGAACATCTCTTACAAAGGCCGGCGAAACGCAGTTTCTTTGCAGGCCTGATCTGGCTGAAGTAGAACTTCTGCTCTGAGTGTGCTACATTGCCCTAGAGCTGAAAGGCACAACGTGCAGGCTTCTTTCCAAAGGGCGAGTTGGGCCCCAAAGCTCTTGCTTCCAGCTCTTTGGTTAGCTAGGAAACAACTCGCTGTGCACAGGGCTCTTACAGCCTACCAGGATCATCTCTTACAAATCCCTGTGAAACGCAGTTTCTTTGCAGGCCTGATCTGGCTGAAGTAGAACTTATGCTCTGCGTGTGCTACGTTGCCCTACAGCTGAAAGGCACAACGTGCCGGCTTGTTTCCAAAGGGCGAGTTGGGCCCCAAAGCATCTTGCTTCCAGCTCTTTGGGAAGCTAAGAAACAACTCGCTCTGCACTGTGCTCTTACAGCCTACCGGGAACATCTATTACTAAGGCATGTGAAACGCAGTATCTTTGCAGGCCTGATCTGGCTGCAGTAGAACTTCTGCTCTGCGTGTGCTACATTGCCCTAGAGCTGAAAGGCACAACGTGCAGGCTTCTTTCCAAAGGGCGAGTTGGGCCCCAAAGCATCTTGCTTCCAGCTCTTTGGGAAGCTAAGAAACAACTCGCTCTGCACAGTGCTCTTACAGCCTACCGGGAACATCTCTTACAAAGGCCTGTGAAACGCAGTTTCTTTGCAGGCCTGATCTGGCTGAAGTAGAACTTCTGCTCTGGCTGTGCTACATTGCCCTAGAGCTGAAAGGCACAACGTGCAGGCTTCTTTCCAAAGGGCGAGTTGGGCCCCAAAGCATCTTGCTTCCAGCTCTTTGGGAAGCTAAGAAACAACTCGCTCTGCACTGTGCTCTTACAGCCTACCGGGAACATCTATTACAAAGGCCTGTGAAACGCAGTTTCTTTGCAGGCCTGATCTATCTGAAGTAGAACTTCTGCTCTGAGTTTGCTACATTGCCCAGAGCTGAAAGGCACAACGTGCAGGCTTCTTTCCAAAGGGCGAGTTGGGCCCCAAAGCTCTTGCTTCCAGCTCTTTGGTTAGCTAGGAAACAGCTCGCTCTACACAGGGCTCTTACAGCCTACCAGGAACATCTCTTACAAATCCCTGTGAAACGCAGTTTCTTTGCAGGCCTGATGTGGCTGAAGTAGAACTTCTGCTCTGGGTGTGCTACGTTGCCCTAGAGGTGAAAGGCACAACGTGCCGCCTTGTTTCCAAAGGGCGAGTTGGGCCCCAAAGCATCTTGCTTCCAGCTCTTTGGGAAGCTATGAAACAACTCCCTCTGCACAGTGCTCTTACAGCCTACCGGGAACATCTCTTACAAAGGCCTGCGAAATGCGGTTTCTTTGCAGGCCTGATCTGGCTGAAGTAGAACTTCTGCTCTGCGTTCGCTCCATTGCCCTAGAGCTGAAAGGCCCAACGTGCAGGCTTCTTTCGAAAGGGCGAGTTGGGCCCCAAAGCATCTTGCTTCCAGCTCTTTGGGAAGCTAAGAAAAAAATCGCTCTGCACAGTGCTCTTACAGCCTACCGGCAACATCTCTTACAAACGCCTGTGAAACGCAGTTTCTTTACAGGCCTGACCAAGCTGAAGTAGAACTTCTGCTCTGGGTGTGCTACATTGCCCAGAGCTGAAAGGCACAACGTGCAGGCTTCGTTCCAAAGGGCGAGTTGGGCCCCAAAGCATCTTGCTTCCAGCTCTTTGGGAAGCTAAGAAACAACTCGCTCTGCACAGTTCTCTTACAGCCTACCGGGAACATCTCTTACAAAGGCCTGTGAAACGCAGTTTCTTTACAGGCCTAACCTAGCTGAAGTAGAACTTCTGCTCTGGGTGTGCTACATTGCCCTGGAGCTGAAAGGCACAACGCGCGGCCTTCTTTCCAAAGGGCGAGTTGGGACCCAAAGCATCTTGCTTCCAGCTCTTTGGTAAGCTAAGAAACAACTCGCTCTGCACAGTGCTCTTACAGCCTACCGGGAACATCTCTTACAAAGGCCTGTGAAACGCTCTTTCTCTGCAGGCCTGATCTGGCTGAAGTAGAACTTCTGCTTTGCGTTCGCTCCATTGCCCTAGAGCTGAAAGGCCCAACGTGCAGGCTTCTTTGAAAAGGGCGAGTTGGGCCCCAAAGCATCTTGCTTCCAGCTCTTTGGGAAGCTAAGAAAAAACTCGCTCTGCACAGTGCTCTTACAGCCTACTGGCAAAATCTCTTACAAAGGCCTGTGAAACGCAGTTTCTGTACAGGCCTGACCAAGCTGAAGTAGAACTTCTGCACTGCGTGTGCTACATTGCCCAGAGCTGAAAGGCACAACGTGCAGGCTTCGTTCCAAAGGGCGAGTTGGGCCCCAAAGCATCTTGCTTCCAGCTCTTTGGGAAGCTAAGAAACAACTCGCTCTGCACTGTGCTCTTACAGCCTACCGGGAACATCTATTACAAAGGCCTGTGAAACGCAGTTTCTTTGCAGGCCTGATCTGGCTGAAGTAGAACTTCTGCTCTGCGTGCGCTCCATTGCCCTAGAGCTGAAAGGCACAACGTGCAGGCTTCTTTCCAAAGGGCGAGTTGGACCCAAAAGCATCTTGCTTCCAGCTCTTTGGGAAGCTAAGAAACAACTCGCTCTGCACATTGCTCTTACAGCCTACCGGCAACATCTCTTACAAAGGACTGTGAAACGCAGTTTCTTTGCATGCCTGATGTGGCTGCAGTAGAACTTCTGCTCTGGGTGTGCTACATTGCCCTAGAGCTGAAAGGCCCAACGTGCAGGCTTCTTTCCAAAGGGCGAGTTGGGCCCCAAAGCATCTTGCTTCCAGCTCTTTGGGAAGCTAAGAAACAACTCGCTCTGCACTGTGCTCTTACAGCCTACCGGGAACATCTATTACAAAGGCATGTGAAACGCAGTTTCTTTGCAGGCCTGGTCTGGCTGAAGTAGAACTTCTGCTCTGGGTGTGCTACATTGCCCTAGAGCTGAAAGGCACAACGTGCAGGCTTCTTTCCAAAGGGCGAGTTGGGCCCCAAAGCTCTTGCTTCCAGCTCTTTGGTTAGCTAGGAAACAACTCGCTCTGCACAGGGCTCTTACAGCCTACCGGGAACATCTCTTACAAACGCCTGTGAAACGCAGTTTCTTTGCAGGCCTGATGTGGCTGAAGTAGAACTTCTGCTCTGGGTGTGCTACATTGCCCTAGAGTTGAAAGGCACAACGTGCCGGCTTGTTTCCAAAGGGCGAGTTGGGCCCCAAAGCATCTTGCTTCCAGCTCTTTGGGAAGCTAAGAAAAAACTCGCTCTGCACAGTGCTCTTACAGCCTACCGGGAACATCTCTTACAAAGGCCTGTGAAACGCAGTTTCTTTACAGGCCTGACCCAGCTGAAGTAGAACTTCTGCTCTGGGTGTGCTACACTGCCCAGAGCTGAAAGGCACAACGTGCAGGCTTCTTTCCAAAGGGCGAGTTGGGCCCCAAAGCATCTTGCTTCCAGCTCTTTGGGAAGCTAAGAAACAACTCGCTCTGCACAGTGCTCTTACAGCCTACAGGCAACATCTCTTACAAAGGCCTGTGAGACGCAGTTTCTTTGCAGGCCTGATCTGGCTGAAGTAGAACTTCTGCTCTGGGTGTGCTACATTGCCCTAGAGCTGAAAGGCACAACGTGCAGACTTCTTTCCAAAGGGCGAGTTGGGCCCCAAAGCATCTTGCTTCCAGCTCTTTGGGAGGCTAAGAAACAACTCGCTCTGCACTGTGCTCTTACAGCCTACCGGGAACATCTCTTACAAAGGCCTGTGAAATGCAGTTTCTTTGCAGGCGTGATCTGGCTGAAGTAGAACTTCTGCTCTGCGTGTGCTACCTTGCCCTAGAGCTGAAAGGCCCAACGTGCAGGCTTCTTTCGAAAGGGCGAGTTGGGCCCCAAAGCATCTTGCTTCCAGCTCTTTGGGAAGCTAAGAAAAAAATCGCTCTGCACAGTGCTCTTACAGCCTACCGGCAACATCTCTTACAAACGCCTGTGAAACGCAGTTTCTTTACAGGCCTGCCCAAGCTGAAGTAGAACTTCTGCTCTGGGTGTGCTACATTGCCCAGAGCTGAAAGGCACAACGTGCAGGCTTCGTTCCAAAGGGCGAGTTGGGCCCCAAAGCATCTTGCTTCCAGCTCTTTGGGAAGCTAAGAAACAACTCGCTCTGCACAGTTCTCTTACAGCCTACCGGGAACATCTCTTACAAAGGACTGTGAAACGCAGTTTCTTTACAGGCCTAACCTAGCTGAAGTAGAACTTCTGCTCTGGGTGTGCTACATTGCCCTGGAGCTGAAAGGCACAACGCGCGGCCTTCTTTCCAAAGGGCGAGTTGGGACCCAAAGCATCTTGCTTCTAGCTCTTTGGGAAGCTAAGAAACAACTCGCTCTGCACAGTGCTCTTACAGCCTACTGGGAAGATGTCTTACAAAGGCCTGTGAAACGCTCTTTCTCTGCAGGCCTGATCTGGCTGAAGTAGAACTTCTGCTCTGCGTGTGCTGCATTGCCCTAGAGCTGAAAGTCACAACGTGCAGGCTTCTTTCCAAAGGGCGAGTTGGGCCCCAAAGCATCTTGCTTCCAGCTCTTTGGGAAGCTAAGAAACAACTCGCTCTGCACAGTGCTCTTACAGCCTACCGGGAACATCTCTTACAAAGGCCTGTGAAACGCAGTTTCTTTGCAGGCCTGATGTGGCTGAAGTAGAACTTCTGCTCTGCGTGTGCTACAATGCCCTAGAGATGAAAGGCCCAACGTGCAGGCTTCTTTCCAAAGGGCGAGTTGGGCCCCAAAGCATCTTGCTTCCAGCTCTTTGGGAAGCTAAGAAACAACTCGCTCTGCACAGTGCTCGTACAGCCTACCGGGAATATCTCTTACAAAGCCCTGTGAAACGCAGTTTCTTTGCAGGCCTGATCTGGCTGAAGTAGAACTTCTGCTCTGCGTGTGCTACAATGCCCTAGAGCTGAAAGGCACAACGAGCAGGCTTCTTTCCAAAGGGCGAGTTGGGCCCCAAAGCATCTTGCTTCCAGCTCTTTGGGAAGCTAAGAAACAACTCGCTCTGCACAGTGCTCTTACAGCCTACCGGGAACATCTCTTACAAAGGCCTGTGAAACGCAGTTTCTTTGCAGGCCTGATCTGGCTTAAGTAGAACTTCTGCTCTGCGTGTGCTAAATTGCCCTAGAGCTGAAAGGCACAATGTGCAGGCTTCTTTCCAAAGGGCGAGTTGGGCCCCAAAGCATCTTGCTTCCAGCTCTTTGGGAAGCTAAGAAACAACTCGCTCTGCACAGTGCTCTTACAGCCTACCGGGAACATCTCTTACAAAGGCCTGCGAAATGCGGTTTCTTTGCAGGCCTGATCTGGCTGAAGTAGAACTTCTGCTTTGCGTCCGCTCCATTGCCCTAGAGCTGAAAGGCCCAACGTGCAGGCTTCTTTCCAAAGGGCGAGTTGGGCCCCAAAGCATCTTGCTTCCAGCTCTTTGGGAAGCTAAGAAAAAACTCGCTCTGCACAGTGCTCTTACAGCCTACCGGCAACATCTCTTACAAAGGCCTGTGAAACGCAGTTTCTGTACAGGCCTGACCAAGCTGAAGTAGAACTTCTGCACTGCGTGTGCTACATTGCCCAGAGCTGAAAGGCACAACGTGCAGGCTTCGTTCCAAAGGGCGAGTTGGGCCCCAAAGCATCTTGCTTCCAGCTCTTTGGGAAGCTAAGAAACAACTCGCTCTGCACTGTGCTCTTACAGCCTACCGGGAACATCTATTACAAAGGCCTGTGAAACGCAGTTTCTTTGCAGGCCTGATCTGGCTGAAGTAGAACTTCTGCTCTGCGTGCGCTCCATTGCCCTAGAGCTGAAAGGCACAACGTGCAGGCTTCTTTCCAAAGGGCGAGTTGGACCCAAAAGCATCTTGCTTCCAGCTCTTTGGGAAGCTAAGAAACAACTCGCTCTGCACATTGCTCTTACAGCCTACCGGCAACATCTCTTACAAAGGACTGTGAAACGCAGTTTCTTTGCAGGCCTGATGTGGCTGCAGTAGAACTTCTGCTCTGGGTGTGCTACATTGCCCTAGAGCTGAAAGGCCCAACGTGCAGGCTTCTTTCCAAAGGGCGAGTTGGGCCCCATAGCATCTTGCTTCCAGCTCTTTGGGAAGCTAAGAAACAACTCGCTCTGCACAGTGCTCTTACAGCCTACCGGGAACATCTCTTACAAAGGCCTGTGAAACGCAGTTTCTTTGCAGGCCTGATCTGGCTGAAGTAGAACTTCTGCTCTGCGTGTGCTACATTGCCCTAGAGCTGAAAGGCACAACGTGCAGGCTTCTTTCCAAAGGGCGAGTTGGGCCCCAAAGCTCTTGCTTCCAGCTCTTTGGTTAGCTAGGAAACAACTCGCTGTGCACAGGGCTCTTACAGCCTACAAGGAACATCTCTTACAAAGGCCTGTGAAACGCAGTTTCTTTGCAGGCCTGATCTGGCTGAAGTAGAACTTATGCTCTGCGTGTGCTACGTTGCCCTACAGCTGAAAGGCACAACGTGCCAGCTTGTTTCCAAAGGGCGAGTTGGGCCCCAAAGCATCTTGCTTCCAGCTCTTTGATTAGCTAGGAAACAACTCGCTCTGCACAGGGCTCTTACAGCCTACCGGGAACATCTCTTACAAACGCCTGTGAAACGCAGTTTCTTTGCAGGCCTGATGTGGCTGAAGTAGAACTTCTGCTCTGGGTGTGCTACATTGCCCTAGAGTTGAAAGGCACAACGTGCCGGCTTGTTTCCAAAGGGCGAGTTGGGCCCCAAAGCATCTTGCTTCCAGCTCTTTGGGAAGCTAAGAAAAAACTCGCTCTGCACAGTGCTCTTACAGCCTACCGGGAACATCTCTTACAAAGGCCTGTGAAACGCTGTTTCTTTACAGGCCTGACCCAGCTGAAGTAGAACTTCTGCTCTGGGTGTGCTACACTGCCCAGAGCTGAAAGGCACAACGTGCAGGCTTCTTTCCAAAGGGCGAGTTGGGACCCAAAGCATCTTGCTTCCAGCTCTTTGGGAAGCTAAGAAACAACTCGCTCTGCACAGTGCTCTTACAGCCTACCGGCAACATCTCTTACAAAGGCCTGTGAGACGCAGTTTCTTTGCAGGCCTGATCTGGCTGAAGTAGAACTTCTGCTCTGGGTGTGCTACATTGCCCTAGAGCTGAAAGGCACAACGTGTAGACTTCTTTCCAAAGGGCGAGTTGGGCCCCAAAGCATCTTGCTTCCAGCTCTTTGGGAGGCTAAGAAACAACTCGCTCTGCACTGTGCTCTTACAGCCTACCGGGAAAATCTCATACAAAGGCCTGTGAAACGCAGTTTCTTTGCAGGCGTGATCTGGCTGAAGTAGAACTTCTGCTCTGCGTGTGCTACATTGCCCTAGAGCTGAAAGGCCCAACGTGCAGGCTTCTTTCGAAAGGGCGAGTTGGGCCCCAAAGCATCTTGCTTCCAGCTCTTTGGGAAGCTAAGAAAAAAATCGCTCTGCACAGTGCTCTTACAGCCTACCGGCAACATCTCTTACAAACGCCTGTGAAACGCAGTTTCTTTACAGGCCTGACCAAGCTGAAGTAGAACTTCTGCTCTGGGTGTGCTACATTGCCCAGAGCTGAAAGGCACAACGTGCAGGCTTCGTTCCAAAGGGCGAGTTGGGCCCCAAAGCATCTTGCTTCCAGCTCTTTGGGAAGCTAAGAAAAAAATCGCTCTGCACAGTGCTCTTACAGCCTAAGGGCAACATCTCTTACAAACGCCTGTGAAACGCAGTTTCTTTACAGGCCTGACCAAGCTGAAGTAGAACTTCTGCTCTGGGTGTGCTACATTGCCCAGAGCTGAAAGGCACAACGTGCAGGCTTCGTTCCAAAGGGCGAGTTGGGCCCCAAAGCATCTTGCTTCCAGCTCTTTGGGAAGCTAAGAAACAACTCGCTCTGCACAGTTCTCTTACAGCCTACCGGGAACATCTCTTACAAAGGCCTGTGAAACGCAGTTTCTTTACAGGCCTAACCTAGCTGAAGTAGAACTTCTGCTCTGGGTGTGCTACATTGCCCTGGAGCTGAAAGGCACAACGCGCGGCCTTCTTTCCAAAGGGCGAGTTGGGACCCAAAGCATCTTGCTTCCAGCTCTTTGGGAAGCTAAGAAACAACTCGCTCTGCACAGTGCTCTTACAGCCTACCGGGAACATCTCTTACAAAGGCCTGCGAAATGCGGTTTCTTTGCAGGCCTGATCTGGCTGAAGTAGAACTTCTGCTTTGCGTTCGCTCCATTGCCCTAGAGCTGAAAGGCCCAACGTGCAGGCTTCTTTCTAAAGGGCGAGTTGGGCCCCAAAGCATCTTGCTTCCAGCTCTTTGGGAAGCTAAGAAAAAACTCGCTCTGCACAGTGCTCTTACAGCCTACCGGCAACATCTCTTACAAAGGCCTGTGAAACGCAGTTTCTGTACAGGCCTGACCAAGCTGAAGTAGAACTTCTGCACTGCGTGTGCTACATTGCCCTAGAGCTGAAAGGCACAACGTGCAGGCTTCTTTCCAAAGGGCGAGTTGGGCCCCAAAGCTCTTGCTTCCAGCTCTTTGGTTAGCTAGGAAACAACTCGCTGTGCACAGGGCTCTTACAGCCTACCAGGAACATCTCTTACAAAGGCCTGTGAAACGCAGTTTCTTTGCAGGCCTGATCTGGCTGAAGTAGAACTTATGCTCTGCGTGTGCTACGTTGCCCTACAGCTGAAAGGCACAACGTGCCAGCTTGTTTCCAAAGGGCGAGTTGGGCCCCAAAGCATCTTGCTTCCAGCTCTTTGGGAAGCTAAGAATTCAACTCGCTCTGCACAGTGCTCTTACAGCCTACCGGGAACATCTCTTACAAAGGCCTGTGAAACGCTGTTTCTTTACAGGCCTGACCCAGCTGAAGTAGAACTTCTGCTCTGGGTGTGCTACACTGCCCAGAGCTGAAAGGCACAACGTGCAGGCTTCTTTCCAAAGGGCGAGTTGGGCCCCAAAGCATCTTGCTTCCAGCTCTTTGGGAAGCTAAGAAACAACTCACTCTGCACAGTGCTCTTACAGCCTACCGGCAACATCTCTTACAAAGGCCTGTGAGACGCAGTTTCTTTGCAGGCCTGATCTGGCTGAAGTAGAACTTCTGCTCTGGGTGTGCTACATTGTCCTAGAGCTGAAAGGCACAACGTGCAGACTTCTTTCCAAAGGGCGAGTTGGGCCCCAAAGCATCTTGCTTCCAGCTCTTTGGGACGCTAAGAAACAACTCGCTCTGCACTGTGCTCTTACAGCCTACCGGGAACATCTCATACAAAGGCCTGTGAAACGCAGTTTCTTTGCAGGCCTGATCTGGCTGAAGTAGAACTTCTTCTCTGGGTGTGCTACATTGCCCTAGAGCTGAAAGGCACAACGTGTAGACTTCTTTCCAAAGGGCGAGTTGGGCCGCAAAGCATCTTGCTTCCAGCTCTTTGGGAGGCTAAGAAACAACTCGCTCTGCACTGTGCTCTTACAGCCTACCGGGAACATCTCTTACAAAGGCCTGTGAAACGCAGTTTCTTTGCAGGCGTGATCTGGCTGAAGTAGAACTTCTGCTCTGGGTGTGCTACATTGCCCTAGAGCTGAAAGGCCCAACGTGCAGGCTTCTTTCGAAAGGGCGAGTTGGGCCCCAAAGCATCTTGCTTCCAGCTCTTTGGGAAGCTAAGAAAAAAATCGCTCTGCACAGTGCTCTTACAGCCTACCGGCAACATCTCTTACAAACGCCTGTGAAACGCAGTTTCTTTACAGGCCTGACCAAGCTGAAGTAGAACTTCTGCTCTGGGTGTGCTACATTGCCCAGAGCTGAAAGGCACAACGTGCAGGCTTCGTTCCAAAGGGCGAGTTGGGCCCCAAAGCATCTTGCTTCCAGCTCTTTGGGAAGCTAAGAAACAACTCGCTCTGCACAGTTCTCTTACAGCCTACCGGGAACATCTCTTACAAAGGCCTGTGAAACGCAGTTTCTTTACAGGCCTAACCTAGCTGAAGTAGAACTTCTGCTCTGGGTGTGCTACATTGCCCTGGAGCTGAAAGGCACAACGCGCGGCCTTCTTTCCAAAGGGCGAGTTGGGACCCAAAGCATCTTGCTTCCAGCTCTTTGGGAAGCTAAGAAACAACTCGCTCTGCACAGTGCTCTTACAGCCTACCGGGAACATCCTTTACAAAGGCCTGCGAAATGCGGTTTCTTTGCAGGCCTGATCTGGCTGAAGTAGAACTTCTGCTTTGCGTTCGCTCCATTGCCCTAGAGCTGAAAGGCCCAACGTGCAGGCTTCTTTCCAAAGGGCGAGTTGGGCCCCAAAGCATCTTGCTTCCAGCTCTTTGGGAAGCTAAGAAACAACTCGCTCTGCACAGTGCTCTTACAGCCTACCGGCAACATCTCTTACAAAGGCCTGTGAAACGCAGTTTCTGTACAGGCCTGACCAAGCTGAAGTAGAACTTCTGCACTGCGTGTGCTACATTGCCCAGAGCTGAAAGGCCAACGTGCAGGCTTCGTTCCAAAGGGCGAGTTGGGCCCCAAAGCATCTTGCTTCCAGCTCTTTGGGAAGCTAAGAAACAGCTCGCCCTGCACTGTGCTCTTACAGCCTACCGGGAACATCTATTACAAAGGCCTGTGAAACGCAGTTTCTTTGCAGGCCTGATCTGGCTGAAGTAGAACTTCTGCTCTGTGTGCGCTCCATTGCCCTAGAGCTGAAAGGCACAACGTGCAGGCTTCTTTCCAAAGGGCGAGTTGGACCCGAAAGCATCTTGCTTCCAGCTCTTTGGGAAGCTAAGAAACAACTCGCTCTGCACATTGCTCTTACAGCCTACCGGCAACATCTCTTACAAAGGACTGTGAAACGCAGTTTCTTTGCAGGCCTGATGTGGCTGCAGTAGAACTTCTGCTCTGGGTGTGCTACATTGCCCTAGAGCTGAAAGGCCCAACGTGCAGGCTTCTTTCCAAAGGGCGAGTTGGGCCCCAAAGCATCTTGCTTCCAGCTCTTTGGGAAGCTAAGAAACAACTCGCTCTGCACAGTGCTCTTACAGTCTACCGGGAACATCTCTTACAAAGGCCTGTGAAACGCAGTTTAATTGTAGGCCTGATCTGGCTGCAGTAGAACTTCTGCTCTGCGTGTGCTACATTGCCCTAGAGCTGAAAGGCACAATGTGCCGGCTTCTTACCAAAGGGCGAGTTGGGCCCCGAAGCATCTTGCTTCCAGCTCTTTGGGAAGCTAAGAAACAACTCGCTCTGCACAGTGCTCTTACAGCCTACTGGAAAGATCTCTTACAAAGGCCTGTGAAACGCTCTTTCTCTGCAGGCCTGATCTGGCTGAAGTAGAACTTCTGCTCTGCGTGTGCTACATTGCCCTAGAGCTGAAAGGCACAACGTGCCGGCTTCTTTCCAAAGGGCGAGTTGGGCCCCAAAGCATCTTGCTTCCAGCTCTTTGGGAAGCTAAGAAACAACTCGCTCTGCACAGTGCTCTTACAGCCTACCAGGAACATCTCTTACAAAGGCCTGTGAAACGCAGTTTCTTTGCAGGCCTGATCTGGCTGAAGTAGAACTTCTGCTCTGGGTGTGCTACATTGCCCAGAGCTGAAAGGCACAACGTGCAGGCTTCTTTCCAAAGGGCGAGTTGGGCCCCTAAGCATCTTGCTTCCAGCTCTTTGGGAAGCTAAGAAACAACTCGCTCTGCACAGTGCTCTTACAGCCTACCGGGAACATCTCTTACAAAGGCCGGTGAAACGCAGTTTCTTTGCAGGCCGGATCTGGCTGAAGTAGAACTTCGGCTCTGCGTGTGCTACATTGCCCTAGAGAAGAAAGGCACAACGTGCAGGCTTCTTTCCTAAGGGCGAGTTGGGCCCCAAAGCATCTTGCTTCCACCTCTTTGGGAAGCTAAGAAACAACTCGCTCTGCACAGTGCTCTTACAGCCTACCGGGAACATCTCTTACAAAGGCCTGTGAAACGCAGTTTCTTTGCAGGCCTGATCTGGCTGTAGTAGAACTTCTGCTCTGGGTGTGCTGCATTGCCCTAGAGCTGAAAGGCACAACGTGCAGACTTCTTTCCAAATGGCGAGTTGGGCCCCAAAGCATCTTGCTTCCAGCTCTTTGGGAAGCTAAGAAACAACTCGCTCTGCACTGTGCTCTAACAGCCTACCGGGAACATCTATTACAAAGGCCTGTGAAACGCAGTTTCTTTGCAGGCCTGATCTATCTGAGGTAGAACTTCTGCTCTGAGTGTGCTACATTGCCCAGAGCTGAAAGGCACAACGTGCAGGCTTCTTTCCAAAGGGCGAGTTGGGCCCCAAAGCATCTTGCTTCCAGCTCTTTGGGAAGCTAAGAAACAACTCGCTCTGCACAGTGCTCTTACAGCCTACCGGCAACATCTCTTACAAAGGCCTGTGAGACGCAGTTTCTTTGCAGGCCTGATCTGGCTGAAGTTGAACTTCTGCTCTGGGTGTGCTACATTGCCCTAGAGCTGAAAGGCACAACGTGCAGACTTCTTTCCAAAGGGCGAGTTGGGCCACAAAGCATCTTGCTTCCAGCTCTTTGGGAGGCTAAGAAACAACTCGCTCTGCACTGTGCTCTTACAGCCTACCGGGAACATCTCTTACAAAGGCCTGTGAAACGCAGTTTCTTTGCAGGCCTGATCTGGCTGAAGTAGAACTTCTTCTCTGGGTGTGCTACATTGCCCTAGAGCTGAAAGGCCCAACGTGCACGCTTCTTTCCAAAGGGCGAGTTGGGCCCCAAAGCATCTTGCTTCCAGCTCTTTAGGAAGCTAAGAAACAACTCACTCTGCACAGTGCTCGTACAGCCTACCGGGAACATCACTTACAAAGGCCTGTGAAACGCAGTTTCTTTGCAGGCCTGATCTGGCTGAAGTAGAACTTCTGCTCTGCGTGTGCTACATTGCCCTAGAGGTGAAAGGCACAACGAGCAGGATTCTTTCCAAAGGGCGAGTTGGGCCCCAAAGCATCTTGCTTCCAGCTCTTTGGGAAGCTAAGAAACAACACGCTCTGCACAGTGCTCTTACAGCCTACCGGGAACATCTCTTACAAAAGCCTGTGAAACGCAGTTTCTTTGCAGGCCTGATATGGCTGAAGTAGAACTTCTGCTCTGACTGTGCTACATTGCCCTAGACCTGAAAGTCACAAGGTGCAGGCTTCTTTCCAAAGGGCGAGTTGGGCCCCAAAGCATCTTGCTTCCAGCTCTTTGCGACGCTAAGAAACAACTCGCTCTGCACAGTGCTCTTACAGCCTACCCGCAACTCCTCTTACAAAGGCCTGTGAAACGCAGTTTCTTTACAGGCCTAACCTAGCTGAAGTAGAACTTCTGCTCTGGGTGTGCTACATTGCCCTGGAGCTGAAAGGCACAACGTGCGGCCTTCTTTCCAAAGGGCGAGTTGGGCCCCAAAGCATCTTGCTTCCAGCTCTTTGGGAAGCTAAGAAACAACTCGCTCTGCACAGTGCTCTTACAGCCTACCGGGAACATCTCTTACAAAGGCCTGTGAAACGCAGTATCTTTGCAGGCCTGATCTGGCTGAAGTAGAACTTCCTCTCTGCATGTGCTACATTGCCCTAGAGCTGAAAGGCACAACGTGCAGGCTTCTTTCCAAAGGGCGAGTTGGGCCCCAAAGCATCTTGCTTCCAGCTCTTTGGGAAGCTAAGAAACAACTCGCTCTGCACAGTGCTCTTACAGTCTACCGGGAACATCTCTTACAAAGGCCTGTGAAACGCAGTTTAATTGTAGGCCTGATCTGGCTGCAGTAGAACTTCTGCTCTGCGTGTGCTACATTGCCCTAGAGCTGAAAGGCACAACGTGCCGGCTTCTTACCAAAGGGCGAGTTGGGCCCCGAAGCATCTTGCTTCCAGCTCTTTGGGAAGCTAAGAAACAACTCGCTCTGCACAGTGCTCTTACAGCCTACTGGGAAGATCTCTTGCAAAGGCCTGTGAAACGCTCTTTCTCTGCAGGCCTGATCAGGCTGAAGTAGAACTTCTGCTCTGCGTGTGCTACATTGCCCTAGAGCTGAAAGGCACAACGTGCCGGCTTCTTTCCAAAGGGCGAGTTGGGCCCCAAAGCATCTTGCTTCCAGCTCTTTGGGAAGCTAAGAAACAACTCGCTCTGCACAGTGCTCTTACAGCCTACCGGGAACATCTCTTACAAAGGCCTGTGAAACGCAGTTTCTTTGCAGGCCTGATCTGGCTGAAGTAGAAGTTCTGCGCTTTGTGTGCCACATTGCCCTAGAGCTGAAAGGCACAACGTGCAGGCTTGTTTCCAAAGGGCGAGTTGGGCCCCAAAGCATCTTGCTTCCAGCTCTTTGGGAAGCTAAGAAACAACTCGCTCTGCACAGTGCTCTTACAGCCTACCGGGAACATCTCTTACAAAGGCCGGTGAAACGCAGTTTCTTTGCAGGCCTGATCTGGCTGAAGTAGAACTTCGGCTCTGCGTGTGCTACATTGCCCTAGAGAAGAAAGGCACAACGTGCAGGCTTCTTTCCTAAGGGCGAGTTGGGCCCCAAAGCATCTTGCTTCCAGCTCTTTGGGAAGCTAAGAAAAAACTCGCTCTGCACAGTGCTCTTACAGCCTACCGGGAACATCTCTTACAAAGGCCTGTGAAACGCAGTTTCTTTGCAGGCCTGATCTGGCTGTAGTAGAACTTCTGCTCTGGGTGTGCTGCATTGCCCTAGAGCTGAAAGGCACAACGTGCAGACTTCTTTCCAAATGGCGAGTTGGGCCCCAAAGCATCTTGCTTCCAGCTCTTTGGGAAGCTAAGAAACAACTCGCTCTGCACTGTGCTCTAACAGCCTACCGGGAACATCTATTACAAAGGCCTGTGAAACGCAGTTTCTTTGCAGGCCTGATCTATCTGAGGTAGAACTTCTGCTCTGAGTGTGCTACATTGCCCAGAGCTGAAAGGCACAATGTGCAGGCTTCTTTCCAAAGGGCGAGTTGGGCCCCAAAGCTCTTGCTTCCAGCTCTTTGGTTAGCTAGGAAACAACTCGCTCTGCACAGGGCTCTTACAGCCTACCGGGAACATCTCTTACAAAGGCCTGTGAAACGCAGTTTCTTTGCAGGCCTGATCTGGCTGAAGTAGAACTTCTGCTCTGGGTGTGCTACGTTGCCCTAGAGGTGAAAGGCACAACGTGCAGGCTTCTTTCCAAAGGGCAAGTTGGGCCCCAAAGCATCTTGCTTCCAGCTCTTTGGGAAGCTAGGAAACAACTCGCTCTGCACAGTGCTCTTACAGCCTACCGGGAACATCTCTTACAAAGGCCTGTGAAACGCAGTTTCTTTGCAGGCCTGATCTGGCTTAAGTAGAACTTCTGCTCTGCGTGTGCTACATTGCCCTAGAGCTGAAAGGCACAACGGGCAGGCTTCTTTCCAAAGGGCGAGTTGGGCCCCAAAGCATCTTGCTTCCAGCTCTTTGGGAAGCTAAGAAACAACTCGCTCTGCACAGTGCTCTTACAGCCTACCGGGAACATCTGTTACAAAGGCCTGTGAAACGCAGTTTCTTTGCAGGCCTGATCTGGCTGAAGTAGAACTTCTGCTCTGAGTGTGCTACATTGCCCTAGAGCTGAAAGGCACAACGTGCAGGCTTCTTTCCAAAGGGCGAGTTGGGCCCCAAAGCTATTGCTTCCAGCTCTTTGGTTAGCTAGGAAACAACTCGCTGTGCACAGGGCTCTTACAGACTACCGGGAACATCTCTTACAAAGGCCTGCGAAATGCGGTTTCTTTGCAGGCCTGATCTGGCTGAAGTAGAACTTCTGCTTTGCGTTCGCTCCATTGCCCTAGAGCTGAAAGGCACAACGAGCAGTCTTCTTTCCAAAGGGCGAGTTGGGCCCCAAAGCATCTTGCTTCCAGCTCTTTGGGAAGCTAAGAAACAACTCGCTCTGCACAGTGCTCTTACAGCCGACCGGCAACATGTCTTACAAAGGCCTTTGAAACACAGTATCTTTGCAGGCCTGATCTGGCTGAAGTAGAACTTCCTCTCTGCATGTGCTACATTGCCCTAGAGCTGAAAGGCACAACGTGCCAGCTGCTTTGCAAAGGGCGAGTTGGGACCCAAAGCATCTTGCTTCCAGCTCTTTGGGAAGCTAAGAAACAACTCGCTCTGCACAGTGCTCTTACAGCCTACCGGGAACATCTCTTACAAAGGCCTGTGAAACGCAGTTTCTTTGCAGGCCTGATCTGGCTGAAGTAGAACTTCTGCTCTGCGTGTGCTACATTGCCCTAAAGCTGAAAGGCACAACGTGCAGGCTTCTTTCCAAAGGGCGAGTGGACCCCAAAGCATCTTGCTTCCAGCTCTTTGGGAAGCTAAGAAACAACTCGCTCTGCACAGTGCTCTTACAGCCTACCGGGAACATCTCTTACAAAGGCCTGTGAAATGCACTTTCTTTGCAGGCGTGATCTGGCTGAAGTAGAACTTCTGCTCTGCGTGTGCTACATTGCCCTAGAGCTGAAAGGCCCAACGTGCAGGCTTCTTTCCAAAGGGCGAGTTGGGCCCCAAAGCATCTTGCTTCCAGCTCTTTGGGAAGCTAAGAAACAACTCGCTCTGCACAGTGCCCGTACAGCCTACCGGGAACATCTCTTACAAATCCCTGTGAAACGCAGTTTCTTTGCAGGCCTGATCTGGCTGAAGTAGAACTTCTGCTCTGAGTGTGCTACATTGCCCTAGAGCTGAAAGGCACAATGTGCAGGCTTCTTTCCAAAGGGCGAGTTGGGCCCCAAAGCATCTTGCTTCCAGCTCTTTGGTTAGCTAGGAAACAACTCGCTGTGCACACGGCTCTTACAGCCTACCAGGAACATCTCTTACAAAGGCCTGTGAAACGCAGTTTCTTTTCAGGCCTGATGTGGCTGAAGTAGAACTTCTGCTCTGGGTGTGCTACGTTGCCCTAGAGGTGAAAGGCACAATGTGCCGGCTTCTTTCCAAAGGGCGAGTTGGGCCCCAAAGCATCTTGCTTCCAGCTCTTTGGGAAGCTAAGAAACAACTCGCTCTGCACAGTGCTCTTACAGCCTACCGGCAACATCTCTTACAAAGGACTGTGAAACGCAGTTTCTTTGCAGGCCTGATGTGGCTGTAGTAGAACTTCAGCTGTGGGTGTGCTACATTGCCCTAGAGCTGAAAGGCCCAACGTGCAGGCTTCTTTCCAAAGGGCGAGTTGGGCCCCAAAGCATCCTGCTTCCAGCTCTTTGGGAAGCTAGGAAACAACTCGCTCTGCACAGTGCTCTTACAGCCTACCGGGAACATCTGTTACAAAAGCCTATGAAACGCAGTTTCTTTGCAGGCCTGATCTGGCTGAAGTAGAACTTCTGCTCTTCGTGTGCTACATTGCCCTAGAGCTGAAAGGCACAACGAGCAGGCTTCTTTCCAAAGGGCGAGTTGGGCCCCAAGGCATCTTGCTTCCATCTCTTTGGGAAGCTAAGAAACAACTCGCTCTGCACAGTGCCCGTACAGCCTACCGGGAACATCTCTTACAAATCCCTGTGAAACGCAGTTTCTTTGCATGCCTGATCTGGCTGAAGTAGAACTTCTGCTCTGAGTGTGCTACATTGCCCTAGAGCTGAAAGGCACAATGTGCAGGCTTCTTTCCAAAGGGCGAGTTGGGCCCCAAAGCATCTTGCTTCCAGCTCTTTGGTTAGCTAGGAAACAACTCGCTGTGCACACGGCTCTTACAGCCTACCAGGAACATCTCTTACAAAGGCCTGTGAAACGCAGTTTCTTTTCAGGCCTGATGTGGCTGAAGTAGAACTTCTGCTCTGGGTGTGCTACGTTGCCCTAGAGGTGAAAGGCACAATGTGCCGGCTTCTTTCCAAAGGGCGAGTTGGGCCCCAAAGCATCTTGCTTCCAGCTCTTTGGGAAGCTAAGAAACAACTCCCTCTGCACAGTGCTCTTACAGCCTACCGGGAACATCTCTTACAAAGGCCTGCGAAACGCAGTTTCTTTGCAGGCCTGATCTGGCAGAAGTAGAACTTCTGCTCTGCGTGCGCTCCATTGCCCTAGAGCTGAAAGGCACAACGTGCAGGCTTCTTTCCAAAGGGCGAGTTGGGCCCCAAAGCATCTTGCTTCCAGCTCTTTGGGAAGCTAAGAAACAACTCGCTCTGCACAGTGCTCTTACAGCCTACCGGCAACATCTCTTACAAAGGACTGTGAAACGCAGTTTCTTTGCAGGCCTGATGTGGCTGTAGCAGAACTTCAGCTGTGGGTGTGCTACATTGCCCTAGAGGTGAAAGGCCCAACGTGCAGGCTTCTTTCCAAAGGGCGAGTTGGGCCCCAAAGCATCTTGCTTCCAGCTCTTTGGGAAGCTAAGAAACAACTCGCTCTGCACAGTGCTCTTACAGCCTACCGGGAACATCTCTTACAAAAGCCTGTGAAACGCAGTTTCTTTTCAGGCCTGATCTGGCTGAAGTAGAACTTCTGCTCTTCGTGTGCTACATTGCCCTAGAGCTGAAAGGCACAACGTGCAGGCTTCTTTCCAAAGGGCGAGTTGGGCCCCAAAGCATCTTGCTTCCAGCTCTTTGGTTAGCTAGGAAACAACTCGCTGTGCACATGGCTCTTACAGTCTACCAGGAACATCACTTACAAAGGCCTGTGAAACGCAGTTTCTTTGCAGGCCTGATGTGGCTGAAGTAGAACTTCTGCTCTGGGTGTGCTACGTTGCCCTAGAGGTGACAGGCACAATGTGCCGGCTTCTTTCCAAAGGGCGAGTTGGGCCCCAAAGCATCTTGCTTCCAGCTCTTTGGGAAGCTAAGAAACAACTCCCTCTGCACAGTGCTCTTACAGCCTACCGGGAACATCTCTTACAAAGGCCTGCGAAACGCAGTTTCTTTGCAGGCCTGATCTGGCAGAAGTAGAATTTCTGCTCTGCGTGCGCTCCATTGCCCTAGAGCTGAAAGGCACAACGTGCAGGCTTCTTTCCAAAGGGCGAGTTGGGCCCCAAAGCATCTTGCTTCCAGCTCTTTGGGAAGCTAAGAAACAACTCGCTCTGCACAGTGCTCTTACAGCCTACCGGCAACATCTCTTACAAAGGACTGTGAAACGCAGTTTCTTTGCAGGCCTGATGTGGCTGTAGCAGAACTTCAGCTGTGGGTGTGCTACATTGCCCTAGAGGTGAAAGGCCCAACGTGCAGGCTTCTTTCCAAAGGGCGAGTTGGGCCCCAAAGCATCTTGCTTCCAGCTCTTTGGGAAGCTAAGAAACAACTCGCTCTGCACAGTGCTCTTACAGCCTACCGGGAACATCTCTTACAAAAGCCTGTGAAATGCAGTTTCTTTGCAGGCCTGATCTGGCTGTAGTAGAACTTCTGCTCTTCGTGTGCTACATTGCCCTAGAGCTGAAAGGCACAACGTGCAGGCTTCTTTCCAAAGGGCGAGTTGGGCCCCAAAGCATCTTGCTTCCAGCTCTTTGGTTAGCTAGGAAACAACTCGCTCTGCACACGGCTCTTACAGCCTACCAGGAACATTTCTTACAAAGGCCTGTGAAACGCAGTTTCTTTGCAGGCCTGATCTGGCTGAAGTAGAACTTATGCTCTGCGTGTGCTACGTTGCCCTACAGCTGAAAGGCACAACGTGCCGGCTTGTTTCCAAAGGGCGAGTTGGGCCCCAAAGCATCTTGCTTCCAGCTCTTTGGGAAGCTAAGAAACAACTCGCTCTGCACTGTGCTCTTACAGCCTACCAGGAACATCTGTTACATAGGCCTGTGAAACGCAGTTTCTTTGCAGGCCTGATCTGGCTGAAGTAGAACTTCTGCTCTGAGTGTGCTACATTGCCCTAGAGCTGAAAGGCACAACGTGCAGGCTTCTTTCCAAAGGGCGAGTTGGGCCCCAAAGCTATTGCTTCCAGCTCTTTGGTTAGCTAGGAAACAACTCGCTGTTCACAGGGCTCTTACAGCCTACCGGGAACATCTCTTACAAAGGCCTGTGAAACGCAGTTTCTTTGCAGGCCTGATGTGGTTGA
Source organism: Equus przewalskii (assembly GCF_037783145.1). Lineage (NCBI taxonomy): Eukaryota > Metazoa > Chordata > Mammalia > Perissodactyla > Equidae > Equus > Equus przewalskii. The sequence continues at coordinate 112,253 of NW_027228380.1, forward strand.
AGTAGAACTTCTGCTCTGGGTGTGCTACATTGCCCTAGAGGTGAAAGGCACAACGTGCCGGCTTGTTTCCAAAGGGCGAGTTGGGCCCCAAAGCATCTTGCTTCCAGCTCTTTGGGAAGCTAAGAAACAACTCCCTCTGCACAGTGCTCTTACAGCCTACCGGGAACATCTCTTACAAAGGCCTGCGAAATGCGGTTTCTTTGCAGGCCTGATCTGGCTGAAGTAGAACTTCTGCTCTGCGTTCGCTCCATTGCCGTAGAGCTGAAAGGCCCAACGTGCAGGCTTCTTTCCAAAGGGCGAGTTGGGCCCAAAAGCATCTTGCTTCCAGCTCTTTGGGAAGCTAAGAAAAAACTCGCTCTGCACAGTGCTCTTACACCCTAACGGTAACATCTCTTACAAAGGCCTGTGAAACGCAGTTTCTTTACAGGCCTGACCAAGCTGAAGTAGAACTTCTGCTCTGGGTGTGCTACATTGCCCAGAGCTGAAAGGCACAACGTGCAGGCTTCGTTCCAAAGGGCGAGTTGGGCCCCAAAGCATGTTGCTTCCAGCTCTTTGGGAAGCTAAGAAACAACTCACTCTGCACAGTGCTCTTACAGCCTACCGGCAACATCTCTTACAAAGGCCTGTGAAACGCAGTTTCTTTGCAGGCCTGATCTGGCTGAAGTAGAACTTATGCTCTGCGTGTGCTAAGTTGCCCTAGAGCTGAAAGGCACAACGTGCCGGCTTGTTTCCAAAGGGCGAGTTGGGCCCCAAAGCATCTGGCTTCCAGCTCTTTGGGAAGCTAAGAAACAACTCGCTCTGCACTGTGCTCTTACAGCCTACCGGGAGCATCTCTTACAAAGGCCTGTGAAACTCAGTTTCTTTGCAGGCCTGGTTTGGCTGAAGTAGAACTTCTGCTCTGGGTGTGCTACATTTCCCTAGAGCTGAAAGGCACAACGTGCCGGCTTGTTTCCAAAGGGCGAGTTGGGCCCCAAAGCATCTTGCTTCCAGCTCTTTGGGAAGCTAAGAAAAAACTCGCTCTGCACAGTGCTCTTACAGCCTACCGGCAACATCTCTTACAAAGGCCTGTGAAACGCAGTTTCTTTACAGGCCTGACCCAGCTGAAGTAGAACTTCTGCTCTGGGTGTGCTACATTGCCCAGAGCTGAAAGGCACAACGTGCAGGCTTCTTTCAAAAGGGCGAGTTGGGCCCCAAAGCATCTTGCTTCCAGCTCTTTGGGAAGCTAAGAAACAACTCGCTCTGCACAGTGCTCTTACAGCCTACCGGGAACATCTCTTACAAAGGCCTGCGAAATGCGGTTTCTTTGCAGGCCTGATCTGGCTGAAGTAGAACTTCTGCTCTGCGTTCGCTCCATTGCCCTAGAGCTGAAAGGCCCAACGTGCAGGCTTCTTTCCAAAGGGCGAGTTGGGCCCAGAAGCATCTTGCTTCCAGCTCTTTTGGAAGCTAAGAAAAAACTCGCTCTGCACAGTGCTCTTACAGCCTACCGGGAACATCTCTTACAAAGGCCTGTGAAACGCAGTTTCTTTGCAGGCCTGATCTGGCTGAAGTAGAACTTCTGCTCTGCGTGTGCTACATTGCCCTAGAGCTGAAAGGCACAACGGGCAGGCTTCTTTCCAAAGGGCGAGTTGGGCCCCAAAGCATCTTGCTTCCAGCTCTTTGGGAAGCTAAGAAACAGCTCGCTCTGCACAGTGCTCTTACAGCCTACCGGGAACATCTGTTACAAAGGCCTGTGAAACGCAGTTTCTTTGCAGGCCTGATCTGGCTGAAGTAGAACTTCTGCTCTGAGTGTGCTACATTGCCCTAGAGCTGAAAGGCACAACGTGCAGGCTTCTTTCCAAAGGGCGAGTTGGGCCCCAAAGCTATTGCTTCCAGCTCTTTGGTTAGCTAGGAAACAACTCGCTGTGCACAGGGCTCTTACAGACTACCGGGAACATCTCTTACAAAGGCCTGCGAAATGCGGTTTCTTTGCAGGCCTGATCTGGCTGAAGTAGAACTTCTGCTTTGCGTTTGCTCCATTGCCCTAGAGCTGAAAGGCACAACGAGCAGTCTTCTTTCCAAAGGGCGAGTTGGGCCCCAAAGCATCTTGCTTCCAGCTCTTTGGGAAGCTAAGAAACAACTCGCTCTGCACAGTGCCCGTACAGCCTACCGGGAACATCTCTTACAAATCCCTGTGAAACGCAGTTTCTTTGCAGGCCTGATCTGGCTGAAGTAGAACTTCTGCTTGAGTGTGCTACATTGCCCTAGAGCTGAAAGGCACAATGTGCAGGCTTCTTTCCAAAGGGCGAGTTGGGCCCCAAAGCATCTTGCTTCCAGCTCTTTGGTTAGCTAGGAAACAACTCGCTGTGCACACGGCTCTTACAGCCTACCAGGAACATCTCTTACAAAGGCCTGTGAAACGCAGTTTCTTTTCAGGCCTGATGTGGCTGAAGTAGAACTTCTGCTCTGGGTGTGCTACGTTGCCCTAGAGGTGAAAGGCACAACGTGCCGGCTTCTTTCCAAAGGGCGAGTTGGGCCCCAAAGCATCTTGCTTCCAGCTCTTTGGGAAGCTAAGAAACAACTCGCTCTGCACAGTGCTCTTACAGCCTACCGGCAACATCTCTTACAAAGGACTGTGAAACGCAGTTTCTTTGCAGGCCTGATGTGGCTGTAGTAGAACTTCAGCTGTGGGTGTGCTACATTGCCCTAGAGCTGAAAGGCCCAACGTGCAGGCTTCTTTCCAAAGGGCGAGTTGGGCCCCAAAGCATCCTGCTTCCAGCTCTTTGGGAAGCTAAGAAACAACTCGCTCTGCACAGTGCTCTTACAGCCTACCGGGAACATCTGTTACAAAAGCCTATGAAACGCAGTTTCTTTGCAGGCCTGATCTGGCTGAAGTAGAACTTCTGCTCTTCGTGTGCTACATTGCCCTAGAGCTGAAAGGCACAACGAGCAGGCTTCTTTCCAAAGGGCGAGTTGGGCCCCAAGGCATCTTGCTTCCATCTCTTTGGGAAGCTAAGAAACAACTCGCTCTGCACAGTGCCCGTACAGCCTACCGGGAACATCTCTTACAAATCCCTGTGAAACGCAGTTTCTTTGCATGCCTGATCTGGCTGAAGTAGAACTTCTGCTCTGAGTGTGCTACATTGCCCTAGAGCTGAAAGGCACAATGTGCAGGCTTCTTTCCAAAGGGCGAGTTGGGCCCCAAAGCATCTTGCTTCCAGCTCTTTGGTTAGCTAGGAAACAACTCGCTGTGCACACGGCTCTTACAGCCTACCAGGAACATCTCTTACAAAGGCCTGTGAAACGCAGTTTCTTTTCAGGCCTGATGTGGCTGAAGTAGAACTTCTGCTCTGGGTGTGCTACGTTGCCCTAGAGGTGAAAGGCACAATGTGCCGGCTTCTTTCCAAAGGGCGAGTTGGGCCCCAAAGCATCTTGCTTCCAGCTCTTTGGGAAGCTAAGAAACAACTCCCTCTGCACAGTGCTCTTACAGCCTACCGGGAACATCTCTTACAAAGGCCTGCGAAACGCAGTTTCTTTGCAGGCCTGATCTGGCAGAAGTAGAACTTCTGCTCTGCGTGCGCTCCATTGCCCTAGAGCTGAAAGGCACAACGTGCAGGCTTCTTTCCAAAGGGCGAGTTGGGCCCCAAAGCATCTTGCTTCCAGCTCTTTGGGAAGCTAAGAAACAACTCGCTCTGCACAGTGCTCTTACAGCCTACCGGCAACATCTCTTACAAAGGACTGTGAAACGCAGTTTCTTTGCAGGCCTGATGTGGCTGTAGCAGAACTTCAGCTGTGGGTGTGCTACATTGCCCTAGAGGTGAAAGGCCCAACGTGCAGGCTTCTTTCCAAAGGGCGAGTTGGGCCCCAAAGCATCTTGCTTCCAGCTCTTTGGGAAGCTAAGAAACAACTCGCTCTGCACAGTGCTCTTACAGCCTACCGGGAACATCTCTTACAAAAGCCTGTGAAACGCAGTTTCTTTGCAGGCCTGATCTGGCTGAAGTAGAACTTCTGCTCTTCGTGTGCTACATTGCCCTAGAGCTGAAAGGCACAACGTGCAGGCTTCTTTCCAAAGGGCGAGTTGGGCCCCAAAGCATCTTGCTTCCAGCTCTTTGGTTAGCTAGGAAACAACTCGCTGTGCACACGGCTCTTACAGCCTACCAGGAACATCACTTACAAAGGCCTGTGAAACGCAGTTTCTTTGCAGGCCTGATGTGGCTGAAGTAGAACTTCTGCTCTGGGTGTGCTACGTTGCCCTAGAGGTGACAGGCACAATGTGCCGGCTTCTTTCCAAAGGGCGAGTTGGGCCCCAAAGCATCTTGCTTCCAGCTCTTTGGGAAGCTAAGAAACAACTCCCTCTGCACAGTGCTCTTACAGCCTACCGGGAACATCTCTTACAAAGGCCTGCGAAACGCAGTTTCTTTGCAGGCCTGATCTGGCAGAAGTAGAACTTCTGCTCTGCGTGCGCTCCATTGCCCTAGAGCTGAAAGGCACAACGTGCAGGCTTCTTTCCAAAGGGCGAGTTGGGCCCCAAAGCATCTTGCTTCCAGCTCTTTGGGAAGCTAAGAAACAACTCGCTCTGCACAGTGCTCTTACAGCCTACCGGCAACATCTCTTACAAAGGACTGTGAAACGCAGTTTCTTTGCAGGCCTGATGTGGCTGTAGCAGAACTTCAGCTGTGGGTGTGCTACATTGCCCTAGAGGTGAAAGGCCCAACGTGCAGGCTTCTTTCCAAAGGGCGAGTTGGGCCCCAAAGCATCTTGCTTCCAGCTCTTTGGGAAGCTAAGAAACAACTCGCTCTGCACAGTGCTCTTACAGCCTACCGGGAACATCTCTTACAAAAGCCTGTGAAACGCAGTTTCTTTGCAGGCCTGATCTGGCTGAAGTAGAACTTCTGCTCTTCGTGTGCTACATTGCCCTAGAGCTGAAAGGCACAACGTGCAGGCTTCTTTCCAAAGGGCGAGTTGGGCCCCAAAGCATCTTGCTTCCAGCTCTTTGGTTAGCTAGGAAACAACTCGCTGTGCACACGGCTCTTACAGCCTACCAGGAACATTTCTTACAAAGGCCTGTGAAACGCAGTTTCTTTGCAGGCCTGATCTGGCTGAAGTAGAACTTATGCTCTGCGTGTGCTACGTTGCCCTACAGCTGAAAGGCACAACGTGCCGGCTTGTTTCCAAAGGGCGAGTTGGGCCCCAAAGCATCTTGCTTCCAGCTCTTTGGGAAGCTAAGAAACAACTCGCTCTGCACTGTGCTCTTACAGCCTACCAGGAACATCTGTTACATAGGCCTGTGAAACGCAGTTTCTTTGCAGGCCTGATCTGGCTGAAGTAGAACTTCTGCTCTGAGTGTGCTACATTGCCCTAGAGCTGAAAGGCACAACGTGCAGGCTTCTTTCCAAAGGGCGAGTTGGGCCCCAAAGCTATTGCTTCCAGCTCTTTGGTTAGCTAGGAAACAACTCGCTGTGCACAGGGCTCTTACAGCCTACCGGGAACATCTCTTACAAAGGCCTGTGAAACGCAGTTTCTTTGCAGGCCTGATGTGGTTGAAGTAGAACTTCTGCTCTGGGTGTGCTACATTGCCCTAGAGGTGAAAGGCACAACGTGCCGGCTTGTTTCCAAAGGGCGAGTTGGGCCCCAAAGCATCTTGCTTCCAGCTCTTTGGGAAGCTAAGAAACAACTCCCTCTGCACAGTGCTCTTACAGCCTACCGGGAACATCTCTTACAAAGGCCTGCGAAATGCGGTTTCTTTGCAGGCCTGATCTGGCTGAAGTAGAACTTCTGCTCTGCGTTCGCTCCATTGCCGTAGAGCTGAAAGGCCCAACGTGCAGGCTTCTTTCCAAAGGGCGAGTTGGGCCCAAAAGCATCTTGCTTCCAGCTCTTTGGGAAGCTAAGAAAAAACTCGCTCTGCACAGTGCTCTTACACCCTAACGGTAACATCTCTTACAAAGGCCTGTGAAACGCAGTTTCTTTACAGGCCTGACCAAGCTGAAGTAGAACTTCTGCTCTGGGTGTGCTACATTGCCCAGAGCTGAAAGGCACAACGTGCAGGCTTCGTTCCAAAGGGCGAGTTGGGCCCCAAAGCATGTTGCTTCCAGCTCTTTGGGAAGCTAAGAAACAACTCACTCTGCACAGTGCTCTTACAGCCTACCGGCAACATCTCTTACAAAGGCCTGTGAAACGCAGTTTCTTTGCAGGCCTGATCTGGCTGAAGTAGAACTTATGCTCTGCGTGTGCTAAGTTGCCCTAGAGCTGAAAGGCACAACGTGCCGGCTTGTTTCCAAAGGGCGAGTTGGGCCCCAAAGCATCTGGCTTCCAGCTCTTTGGGAAGCTAAGAAACAACTCGCTCTGCACTGTGCTCTTACAGCCTACCGGGAGCATCTCTTACAAAGGCCTGTGAAACTCAGTTTCTTTGCAGGCCTGGTTTGGCTGAAGTAGAACTTCTGCTCTGGGTGTGCTACATTTCCCTAGAGCTGAAAGGCACAACGTGCCGGCTTGTTTCCAAAGGGCGAGTTGGGCCCCAAAGCATCTTGCTTCCAGCTCTTTGGGAAGCTAAGAAAAAACTCGCTCTGCACAGTGCTCTTACAGCCTACCGGCAACATCTCTTACAAAGGCCTGTGAAACGCAGTTTCTTTACAGGCCTGACCCAGCTGAAGTAGAACTTCTGCTCTGGGTGTGCTACATTGCCCAGAGCTGAAAGGCACAACGTGCAGGCTTCTTTCCAAAGGGCGAGTTGGGCCCCAAAGCATCTTGCTTCCAGCTCTTTGGGAAGCTAAGAAACAACTCGCTCTGCACAGTGCTCTTACAGCCTACCGGGAACATCTCTTACAAAGGCCTGCGAAATGCGGTTACTTTGCAGGCCTGATCTGGCTGAAGTAGAACTTCTGCTTTGCGTTCGCTCCATTGCCCTAGAGCTGAAAGGCCCAACGTGCAGGCTTCTTTCCAAAGGGCGAGTTGGGCCCAGAAGCATCTTGCTTCCAGCTCTTTTGGAAGCTAAGAAAAAACTCGCTCTGCACAGTGCTCTTACAGCCTACCGGGAACATCTCTTACAAAGGCCTGTGAAACGCAGTTTCTTTGCAGGCCTGATCTGGCTGAAGTAGAACTTCTGCTCTGCATGTGCTACATTGCCCTAGAGCTGAAAGGCAGAACGTGCAGACTTCTTTCCAAAGGGCGAGTTGGGCCCCAAAGCATCTTGCTTCCAGCTCTTTGGGAAGCAAAGAAACAACTGGCTCTGCACTGTGCTATTATAGCCTACCGGGAACATCTATTACAAAGTCATGTGAAACGCAGTTTCTTTGCAGGCCTGATCTGGCTGAAGTAGAACTTCTGCTCTGCGTGCGCTCCATTGCCCTAGAGCTGAAAGGCACAACGTGCAGGCTTCTTTCCAAAGGGTGAGTTGGGTCCCAAAGCATCTTGCTTCCAGCTCTTTGGGAAGCTAAGAAACAACTCGCTCTGCACAGTGCTCTTACAGCCTACCGGCAACATCTCTTACAAAGGACTGTGAAACGCAGTTTCTTTGCAGGCCTTATGTGGCTGTAGTAGAACTTCAGCTGTGGGTGTGCTACATTGCCCTAGAGCTGAAAGGCCCAACGTGCAGGCTTCTTTCCAAAGGGCGAGTTGGGCCCCAAAGCATCTTGCTTCCAGCTCTTTGGGAAGCTAAGAAACAACTCGCTCTGCACAGTGCTCTTACAGCCTACCGGGAACATCTCATACAAAAGCCTGTGAAACTCAGTTTCTTTGCAGGCCTGATCTGGCTGAAGTAGAACTTCTGCTCTTCGTGTGCTACATTGCCCTAGAGCTGAAAGGCACAACGTGCAGGCTTCTTTCCAAAGGGCGAGTTGGGCACCAAAGCATCTTGCTTCCAGCTCTTTGGGAAGCTAAGAAACAACTCGCTCTGCACAGTGCTCTTACAGCCTACCAGGAACATCTGTTACATAGGCCTGTGAAACGCAGTTTCTTTGCAGGCCTGATCTGGCTGAAGTAGAACTTCTGCTCTGAGTGTGCTACATTGCCCTAGAGCTGAAAGGCACAACGTGCAGGCTTCTTTCCAAAGGGCGAGTTGGGCCCCAAAGCTATTGCTTCCAGCTCTTTGGTTAGCTAGGAAACAACGCGCTGTGCAAGGGCTCTTACAGCCTACCGGGAACATCTCTTACAAAGGCCTGTGAAACGCAGTTTCTTTGCAGGCCTGATGTGGTTGAAGTAGAACTTCTGCTCTGGGTGTGCTACATTGCCCCAGAGGTGAAAGGCACAACGTGCCGGCTTGTTTCCAAAGGGCGAGTTGGGCCCCAAAGCATCTTGCTTCCAGCTCTTTGGGAAGCTAAGAAACAACTCCCTCTGCACAGTGCTTTTACAGCCTACCGGGAACATCTCTTACAAAGGCCTGCGAAATGCGGTTTCTTTGCAGGCCTGATCTGGCTGAAGTAGAACTTCTGCTCTGCGTTCGCTCCATTGCCGTAGAGCTGAAAGGCCCAACGTGCAGGCTTCTTTCCAAAGGGCGAGTTGGGCCCAAAAGCATCTTGCTTCCAGCTCTTTGGGAAGCTAAGAAAAAACTCGCTCTGCACAGTGCTCTTACACCCTAACGGTAACATCTCTTACAAAGGCCTGTGAAACGCAGTTTCTTTACAGGCCTGACCAAGCTGAAGTAGAACTTCTGCTCTGGGTGTGCTACATTGCCCAGAGCTGAAAGGCACAACGTGCAGGCTTCGTTCCAAAGGGCGAGTTGGGCCCCAAAGCATGTTGCTTCCAGCTCTTTGGGAAGCTAAGAAACAACTCACTCTGCACAGTGCTCTTACAGCCTACCGGCAACATCTCTTACAAAGGCCTGTGAAACGCAGTTTCTTTGCAGGCCTGATCTGGATGAAGTAGAACTTATGCTGTGCGTGTGCTAAGTTGCCCTAGAGCTGAAAGGCACAACGTGCCGGCTTGTTTCCAAAGGGCGAGTTGGGCCCCAAAGCATCTTGCTTCCAGCTCTTTGGGAAGCTAAGAAACAACTCGCTCTGCACTGTGCTCTTACAGCCTACCGGGAACATCTCTTACAAAGGCCTGTGAAACTCAGTTTCTTTGCAGGCCTGGTTTGGCTGAAGTAGAACTTCTGCTCTGGGTGTGCTACATTGCCCTAGAGCTGAAAGGCACAACGTGCCGGCTTGTTTCCAAAGGGCGAGTTGGGCCCCAAAGCATCTTGCTTCCAGCTCTTTGGGAAGCTAAGAAAAAACTCGCTCTGCACAGTGCTCTTACAGCCTACCGGCAACATCTCTTACAAAGGCCTGTGAAACGCAGTTTCTTTACAGGCCTGACCCAGCTGAAGTAGAACTTCTGCTCTGGGTGTGCTACATTGCCCAGAGCTGAAAGGCACAACGTGCAGGCTTCTTTCCAAAGGGCGAGTTGGGCCCCAAAGCATCTTGCTTCCAGCTCTTTGGGAAGCTAAGAAACAACTCGCTCTGCACAGTGCTCTTACAGCCTACCGGGAACATCTCTTACAAAGGCCTGCGAAATGCGGTTTCTTTGCAGGCCTGATCTGGCTGAAGTAGAACTTCTGCTTTGCGTTCGCTCCATTGCCCTAGAGCTGAAAGGCCCAACATGCAGGCTTCTTTCCAAAGGGCGAGTTGGGCCCAGAAGCATCTTGCTTCCAGCTCTTTTGGAAGCTAAGAAAAAACTCGCTCTGCACAGTGCTCTTACAGCCTACCGGCAACATCTCTTACAAAGGCCTGTGAAACGCAGTTTCTTTACAGGCCTGACCAAGCTGAAGTAGAACTTCTGCTCTGGGTGTGCTACATTGCCCAGAGCTGAAAGGCACAACGTGCAGGCTTCGTTCCAAAGGGCGAGTTGTGCCCCAAAGCATCTTGCTTCCAGCTCTTTGGGAAGCTAAGAAACAACTCGCTCTGCACATTGCTCTTACAGCCTACCGGCAGCATCTCTTACAAAGGACTGTGAAACGCAGTTTCTTTGCAGGCCTGATGTGGCTGCAGTAGAACTTCTGCTCTGGGTGTGCTACATTGCCCTAGAGCTGAAAGGCACAACGTGCCGGCTTCTTTCCAAAGGGCGAGTTGGGCCCCAAAGCATCTTGCTTCCAGCTCTTTGGGAAGCTAAGAAACAACTCGCTCTGCACAGTGCTCTTACAGCCTACCGGCAACATCTCTTACAAAGGACTGTGAAACGCAGTTTCTTTGCAGGCCTGATGCGGCTGTAGTAGAACTTCAGCTGTGGGTGTGCTACATTGCCCTAGAGCTGAAAGGCCCAACGTGCAGGCTTCTTTCCAAAGGGCGAGTTGGGCCCCAAAGCATCCTGCTTCCAGCTCTTTGGGAAGCTAGGAAACAACTCGCTCTGCACAGTGCTCTTACAGCCTACCGGGAACATCTGTTACAAAAGCCTATGAAACGCAGTTTCTTTGCAGGCCTGATCTGGCTGAAGTAGAACTTCTGCTCTTCGTGTGCTACATTGCCCTAGAGCTGAAAGGCACAACGAGCAGGCTTCTTTCCAAAGGGCGAGTTGGGCCCCAAGGCATCTTGCTTCCATCTCTTTGGGAAGCTAAGAAACAACTCGCTCTGCACAGTGCCCGTACAGCCTACCGGGAACATCTCTTACAAAGGCCTGTGAAACGCAGTTTCTTTTCAGGCCTGATGTGGCTGAAGTAGAACTTCTGCTCTGGGTGTGCTACGTTGCCCTAGAGGTGAAAGGCACAATGTGCCGGCTTCTTTCCAAAGGGCGAGTTGGGCCCCAAAGCATCTTGCTTCCAGCTCTTTGGGAAGCTAAGAAACAACTCCCTCTGCACAGTGCTCTTACAGCCTACCGGGAACATCTCTTACAAAGGCCTGCGAAACGCAGTTTCTTTGCAGGCCTGATCTGGCAGAAGTAGAACTTCTGCTCTGCGTGCGCTCCATTGCCCTAGAGCTGAAAGGCACAACGTGCAGGCTTCTTTCCAAAGGGCGAGTTGGGCCCCAAAGCATCTTGCTTCCAGCTCTTTGGGAAGCTAAGAAACAACTCGCTCTGCACAGTGCTCTTACAGCCTACCGGCAACATCTCTTACAAAGGACTGTGAAACGCAGTTTCTTTGCAGGCCTGATGTGGCTGTAGCAGAACTTCAGCTGTGGGTGTGCTACATTGCCCTAGAGGTGAAAGGCCCAACGTGCAGGCTTCTTTCCAAAGGGCGAGTTGGGCCCCAAAGCATCTTGCTTCCAGCTCTTTGGGAAGCTAAGAAACAACTCGCTCTGCACAGTGCTCTTACAGCCTACCGGGAACATCTCTTACAAAAGCCTGTGAAACGCAGTTTCTTTGCAGGCCTGATCTGGCTGAAGTAGAACTTCTGCTCTTCGTGTGCTACATTGCCCTAGAGCTGAAAGGCACAACGTGCAGGCTTCTTTCCAAAGGGCGAGTTGGGCCCCAAAGCATCTTGCTTCCAGCTCTTTGGTTAGCTAGGAAACAACTCGCTGTGCACACGGCTCTTACAGTCTACCAGGAACATCACTTACAAAGGCCTGTGAAACGCAGTTTCTTTGCAGGCCTGATGTGGCTGAAGTAGAACTTCTGCTCTGGGTGTGCTACGTTGCCCTAGAGGTGACAGGCACAATGTGCCGGCTTCTTTCCAAAGGGCGAGTTGGGCCCCAAAGCATCTTGCTTCCAGCTCTTTGGGAAGCTAAGAAACAACTCCCTCTGCACAGTGCTCTTACAGCCTACCGGGAACATCTCTTACAAAGGCCTGCGAAACGCAGTTTCTTTGCAGGCCTGATCTGGCAGAAGTAGAACTTCTGCTCTGCGTGCGCTCCATTGCCCTAGAGCTGAAAGGCACAACGTGCAGGCTTCTTTCCAAAGGGCGAGTTGGGCCCCAAAGCATCTTGCTTCCAGCTCTTTGGGAAGCTAAGAAACAACTCGCTCTGCACAGTGCTCTTACAGCCTACCGGCAACATCTCTTACAAAGGACTGTGAAACGCAGTTTCTTTGCAGGCCTGATGTGGCTGTAGCAGAACTTCAGCTGTGGGTGTGCTACATTGCCCTAGAGGTGAAAGGCCCAACGTGCAGGCTTCTTTCCAAAGGGCGAGTTGGGCCCCAAAGCATCTTGCTTCCAGCTCTTTGGGAAGCTAAGAAACAACTCACTCTGCACAGTGCTCTTACAGCCTACCGGCAACATCTCTTACAAAGGCCTGTGAAACGCAGTTTCTTTGCAGGCCTGATCTGGCTGAAGTAGAACTTATGCTCTGCGTGTGCTAAGTTGCCCTAGAGCTGAAAGGCACAACGTGCCGGCTTGTTTCCAAAGGGCGAGTTGGGCCCCAAAGCATCTGGCTTCCAGCTCTTTGGGAAGCTAAGAAACAACTCGCTCTGCACTGTGCTCTTACAGCCTACCGGGAGCATCTCTTACAAAGGCCTGTGAAACTCAGTTTCTTTGCAGGCCTGGTTTGGCTGAAGTAGAACTTCTGCTCTGGGTGTGCTACATTTCCCTAGAGCTGAAAGGCACAACGTGCCGGCTTGTTTCCAAAGGGCGAGTTGGGCCCCAAAGCATCTTGCTTCCAGCTCTTTGGGAAGCTAAGAAAAAACTCGCTCTGCACAGTGCTCTTACAGCCTACCGGCAACATCTCTTACAAAGGCCTGTGAAACGCAGTTTCTTTACAGGCCTGACCCAGCTGAAGTAGAACTTCTGCTCTGGGTGTGCTACATTGCCCAGAGCTGAAAGGCACAACGTGCAGGCTTCTTTCCAAAGGGCGAGTTGGGCCCCAAAGCATCTTGCTTCCAGCTCTTTGGGAAGCTAAGAAACAACTCGCTCTGCACAGTGCTCTTACAGCCTACCGGGAACATCTCTTACAAAGGCCTGCGAAATGCGGTTTCTTTGCAGGCCTGATCTGGCTGAAGTAGAACTTCTGCTTTGCGTTCGCTCCATTGCCCTAGAGCTGAAAGGCCCAACGTGCAGGCTTCTTTCCAAAGGGCGAGTTGGGCCCAGAAGCATCTTGCTTCCAGCTCTTTTGGAAGCTAAGAAAAAACTCGCTCTGCACAGTGCTCTTACAGCCTACCGGGAACATCTCTTACAAAGGCCTGTGAAACGCAGTTTCTTTGCAGGCCTGATCTGGCTGAAGTAGAACTTCTGCTCTGCGTGTGCTACATTGCCCTAGAGCTGAAAGGCACAACGGGCAGGCTTCTTTCCAAAGGGCGAGTTGGGCCCCAAAGCATCTTGCTTCCAGCTCTTTGGGAAGCTAAGAAACAACTCGCTCTGCACAGTGCTCTTACAGCCTACCGGGAACATCTGTTACAAAGGCCTGTGAAACGCAGTTTCTTTGCAGGCCTGATCTGGCTGAAGTAGAACTTCTGCTCTGAGTGTGCTACATTGCCCTAGAGCTGAAAGGCACAACGTGCAGGCTTCTTTCCAAAGGGCGAGTTGGGCCCCAAAGCTATTGCTTCCAGCTCTTTGGTTAGCTAGGAAACAACTCGCTGTGCACAGGGCTCTTACAGACTACCGGGAACATCTCTTACAAAGGCCTGCGAAATGCGGTTTCTTTGCAGGCCTGATCTGGCTGAAGTAGAACTTCTGCTTTGCGTTCGCTCCATTGCCCTAGAGCTGAAAGGCACAACGAGCAGTCTTCTTTCCAAAGGGCGAGTTGGGCCCCAAAGCATCTTGCTTCCAGCTCTTTGGGAAGCTAAGAAACAACTCGCTCTGCACAGTGCTCTTACAGCCGACCGGCAACATGTCTTACAAAGGCCTTTGAAACACAGTATCTTTGCAGGCCTGATCTGGCTGAAGTAGAACTTCCTCTCTGCATGTGCTACATTGCCCTAGAGCTGAAAGGCACAACGTGCCAGCTGCTTTGCAAAGGGCGAGTTGGGACCCAAAGCATCTTGCTTCCAGCTCTTTGGGAAGCTAAGAAACAACTCGCTCTGCACAGTGCTCTTACAGCCTACCGGGAACATCTCTTACAAAGGCCTGTGAAACGCAGTTTCTTTGCAGGCCTGATCTGGCTGAAGTAGAACTTCTGCTCTGCGTGTGCTACATTGCCCTAAAGCTGAAAGGCACAACGTGCAGGCTTCTTTCCAAAGGGCGAGTGGACCCCAAAGCATCTTGCTTCCAGCTCTTTGGGAAGCTAAGAAACAACTCGCTCTGCACAGTGCTCTTACAGCCTACCGGGAACATCTCTTACAAAGGCCTGTGAAACGCACTTTCTTTGCAGGCGTGATCTGGCTGAAGTAGAACTTCTGCTCTGCGTGTGCTACATTGCCCTAGAGCTGAAAGGCCCAACGTGCAGGCTTCTTTCCAAAGGGCGAGTTGGGCCCCAAAGCATCTTGCTTCCAGCTCTTTGGGAAGCTAAGAAACAACTCGCTCTGCACAGTGCCCGTACAGCCTACCGGGAACATCTCTTACAAATCCCTGTGAAACGCAGTTTCTTTGCAGGCCTGATCTGGCTGAAGTAGAACTTCTGCTCTGAGTGTGCTACATTGCCCTAGAGCTGAAAGGCACAATGTGCAGGCTTCTTTCCAAAGGGCGAGTTGGGCCCCAAAGCATCTTGCTTCCAGCTCTTTGGTTAGCTAGGAAACAACTCGCTGTGCACACGGCTCTTACAGCCTACCAGGAACATCTCTTACAAAGGCCTGTGAAACGCAGTTTCTTTTCAGGCCTGATGTGGCTGAAGTAGAACTTCTGCTCTGGGTGTGCTACGTTGCCCTAGAGGTGAAAGGCACAATGTGCCGGCTTCTTTCCAAAGGGCGAGTTGGGCCCCAAAGCATCTTGCTTCCAGCTCTTTGGGAAGCTAAGAAACAACTCGCTCTGCACAGTGCTCTTACAGCCTACCGGCAACATCTCTTACAAAGGACTGTGAAACGCAGTTTCTTTGCAGGCCTGATGTGGCTGTAGTAGAACTTCAGCTGTGGGTGTGCTACATTGCCCTAGAGCTGAAAGGCCCAACGTGCAGGCTTCTTTCCAAAGGGCGAGTTGGGCCCCAAAGCATCCTGCTTCCAGCTCTTTGGGAAGCTAAGAAACAACTCGCTCTGCACAGTGCTCTTACAGCCTACCGGGAACATCTGTTACAAAAGCCTATGAAACGCAGTTTCTTTGCAGGCCTGATCTGGCTGAAGTAGAACTTCTGCTCTTCGTGTGCTACATTGCCCTAGAGCTGAAAGGCACAACGAGCAGGCTTCTTTCTAAAGGGCGAGTTGGGCCCCAAGGCATCTTGCTTCCATCTCTTTGGGAAGCTAAGAAACAACTCGCTCTGCACAGTGCCCGTACAGCCTACCGGGAACATCTCTTACAAATCCCTGTGAAACGCAGTTTCTTTGCATGCCTGATCTGGCTGAAGTAGAACTTCTGCTCTGAGTGTGCTACATTGCCCTAGAGCTGAAAGGCACAATGTGCAGGCTTCTTTCCAAAGGGCGAGTTGGGCCCCAAAGCATCTTGCTTCCAGCTCTTTGGTTAGCTAGGAAACAACTCGCTGTGCACACGGCTCTTACAGCCTACCAGGAACATCTCTTACAAAGGCCTGTGAAACGCAGTTTCTTTTCAGGCCTGATGTGGCTGAAGTAGAACTTCTGCTCTGGGTGTGCTACGTTGCCCTAGAGGTGAAAGGCACAATGTGCCGGCTTCTTTCCAAAGGGCGAGTTGGGCCCCAAAGCATCTTGCTTCCAGCTCTTTGGGAAGCTAAGAAACAACTCCCTCTGCACAGTGCTCTTACAGCCTACCGGGAACATCTCTTACAAAGGCCTGCGAAACGCAGTTTCTTTGCAGGCCTGATCTGGCAGAAGTAGAACTTCTGCTCTGCGTGCGCTCCATTGCCCTAGAGCTGAAAGGCACAACGTGCAGGCTTCTTTCCAAAGGGCGAGTTGGGCCCCAAAGCATCTTGCTTCCAGCTCTTTGGGAAGCTAAGAAACAACTCGCTCTGCACAGTGCTCTTACAGCCTACCGGCAACATCTCTTACAAAGGACTGTGAAACGCAGTTTCTTTGCAGGCCTGATGTGGCTGTAGCAGAACTTCAGCTGTGGGTGTGCTACATTGCCCTAGAGGTGAAAGGCCCAACATGCAGGCTTCTTTCCAAAGGGCGAGTTGGGCCCCAAAGCATCTTGCTTCCAGCTCTTTGGGAAGCTAAGAAACAACTCGCTCTGCACAGTGCTCTTACAGCCTACCGGGAACATCTCTTACAAAAGCCTGTGAAACGCAGTTTCTTTGCAGGCCTGATCTGGCTGAAGTAGAACTTCTGCTCTTCGTGTGCTACATTGCCCTAGAGCTGAAAGGCACAACGTGCAGGCTTCTTTCCAAAGGGCGAGTTGGGCCCCAAAGCATCTTGCTTCCAGCTCTTTGGTTAGCTAGGAAACAACTCGCTGTGCACACGGCTCTTACAGCCTACCAGGAACATCACTTACAAAGGCCTGTGAAACGCAGTTTCTTTGCAGGCCTGATGTGGCTGAAGTAGAACTTCTGCTCTGGGTGTGCTACGTTGCCCTAGAGGTGACAGGCACAATGTGCCGGCTTCTTTCCAAAGGGCGAGTTGGGCCCCAAAGCATCTTGCTTCCAGCTCTTTGGGAAGCTAAGAAACAACTCCCTCTGCACAGTGCTCTTACAGCCTACCGGGAACATCTCTTACAAAGGCCTGCGAAACGCAGTTTCTTTGCAGGCCTGATCTGGCAGAAGTAGAACTTCTGCTCTGCGTGCGCTCCATTGCCCTAGAGCTGAAAGGCACAACGTGCAGGCTTCTTTCCAAAGGGCGAGTTGGGCCCCAAAGCATCTTGCTTCCAGCTCTTTGGGAAGCTAAGAAACAACTCGCTCTGCACAGTGCTCTTACAGCCTACCGGCAACATCTCTTACAAAGGACTGTGAAACGCAGTTTCTTTGCAGGCCTGATGTGGCTGTAGCAGAACTTCAGCTGTGGGTGTGCTACATTGCCCTAGAGGTGAAAGGCCCAACGTGCAGGCTTCTTTCCAAAGGGCGAGTTGGGCCCCAAAGCATCTTGCTTCCAGCTCTTTGGGAAGCTAAGAAACAACTCACTCTGCACAGTGCTCTTACAGCCTACCGGGAACATCTCTTACAAAAGCCTGTGAAACGCAGTTTCTTTGCAGGCCTGATCTGGCTGAAGTAGAACTTCTGCTCTTCGTGTGCTACATTGCCCTAGAGCTGAAAGGCACAACGTGCAGGCTTCTTTCCAAAGGGCGAGTTGGGCCCCAAAGCATCTTGCTTCCAGCTCTTTGGTTAGCTAGGAAACAACTCGCTGTGCACACGGCTCTTACAGCCTACCAGGAACATTTCTTACAAAGGCCTGTGAAACGCAGTTTCTTTGCAGGCCTGATCTGGCTGAAGTAGAACTTATGCTCTGCGTGTGCTACGTTGCCCTACAGCTGAAAGGCACAACGTGCCGGCTTGTTTCCAAAGGGCGAGTTGGGCCCCAAAGCATCCTGCTTCCAGCTCTTTGGGAAGCTAAGAAACAACTCGCTCTGCACAGTGCTCTTACAGCCTACCGGGAACATCTGTTACAAAAGCCTATGAAACGCAGTTTCTTTGCAGGCCTGATCTGGCTGAAGTAGAACTTCTGCTCTTCGTGTGCTACATTGCCCTAGAGCTGAAAGGCACAACGAGCAGGCTTCTTTCCAAAGGGCGAGTTGGGCCCCAAGGCATCTTGCTTCCATCTCTTTGGGAAGCTAAGAAACAACTCGCTCTGCACAGTGCCCGTACAGCCTACCGGGAACATCTCTTACAAATCCCTGTGAAACGCAGTTTCTTTGCATGCCTGATCTGGCTGAAGTAGAACTTCTGCTCTGAGTGTGCTACATTGCCCTAGAGCTGAAAGGCACAATGTGCAGGCTTCTTTCCAAAGGGCGAGTTGGGCCCCAAAGCATCTTGCTTCCAGCTCTTTGGTTAGCTAGGAAACAACTCGCTGTGCACACGGCTCTTACAGCCTACCAGGAACATCTCTTACAAAGGCCTGTGAAACGCAGTTTCTTTTCAGGCCTGATGTGGCTGAAGTAGAACTTCTGCTCTGGGTGTGCTACGTTGCCCTAGAGGTGAAAGGCACAATGTGCCGGCTTCTTTCCAAAGGGCGAGTTGGGCCCCAAAGCATCTTGCTTCCAGCTCTTTGGGAAGCTAAGAAACAACTCCCTCTGCACAGTGCTCTTACAGCCTACCGGGAACATCTCTTACAAAGGCCTGCGAAACGCAGTTTCTTTGCAGGCCTGATCTGGCAGAAGTAGAACTTCTGCTCTGCGTGCGCTCCATTGCCCTAGAGCTGAAAGGCACAACGTGCAGGCTTCTTTCCAAAGGGCGAGTTGGGCCCCAAAGCATCTTGCTTCCAGCTCTTTGGGAAGCTAAGAAACAACTCGCTCTGCACAGTGCTCTTACAGCCTACCGGCAACATCTCTTACAAAGGACTGTGAAACGCAGTTTCTTTGCAGGCCTGATGTGGCTGTAGCAGAACTTCAGCTGTGGGTGTGCTACATTGCCCTAGAGGTGAAAGGCCCAACGTGCAGGCTTCTTTCCAAAGGGCGAGTTGGGCCCCAAAGCATCTTGCTTCCAGCTCTTTGGGAAGCTAAGAAACAACTCGCTCTGCACAGTGCTCTTACAGCCTACCGGGAACATCTCTTACAAAAGCCTGTGAAACGCAGTTTCTTTGCAGGCCTGATCTGGCTGAAGTAGAACTTCTGCTCTTCGTGTGCTACATTGCCCTAGAGCTGAAAGGCACAACGTGCAGGCTTCTTTCCAAAGGGCGAGTTGGGCCCCAAAGCATCTTGCTTCCAGCTCTTTGGTTAGCTAGGAAACAACTCGCTGTGCACACGGCTCTTACAGCCTACCAGGAACATCACTTACAAAGGCCTGTGAAACGCAGTTTCTTTGCAGGCCTGATGTGGCTGAAGTAGAACTTCTGCTCTGGGTGTGCTACGTTGCCCTAGAGGTGACAGGCACAATGTGCCGGCTTCTTTCCAAAGGGCGAGTTGGGCCCCAAAGCATCTTGCTTCCAGCTCTTTGGGAAGCTAAGAAACAACTCCCTCTGCACAGTGCTCTTACAGCCTACCGGGAACATCTCTTACAAAGGCCTGCGAAACGCAGTTTCTTTGCAGGCCTGATCTGGCAGAAGTAGAACTTCTGCTCTGCGTGCGCTCCATTGCCCTAGAGCTGAAAGGCACAACGTGCAGGCTTCTTTCCAAAGGGCGAGTTGGGCCCCAAAGCATCTTGCTTCCAGCTCTTTGGGAAGCTAAGAAACAACTCGCTCTGCACAGTGCTCTTACAGCCTACCGGCAACATCTCTTACAAAGGACTGTGAAACGCAGTTTCTTTGCAGGCCTGATGTGGCTGTAGCAGAACTTCAGCTGTGGGTGTGCTACATTGCCCTAGAGGTGAAAGGCCCAACGTGCAGGCTTCTTTCCAAAGGGCGAGTTGGGCCCCAAAGCATCTTGCTTCCAGCTCTTTGGGAAGCTAAGAAACAACTCGCTCTGCACAGTGCTCTTACAGCCTACCGGGAACATCTCTTACAAAAGCCTGTGAAACGCAGTTTCTTTGCAGGCCTGATCTGGCTGAAGTAGAACTTCTGCTCTTCGTGTGCTACATTGCCCTAGAGCTGAAAGGCACAACGTGCAGGCTTCTTTCCAAAGGGCGAGTTGGGCCCCAAAGCATCTTGCTTCCAGCTCTTTGGTTAGCTAGGAAACAACTCGCTGTGCACACGGCTCTTACAGCCTACCAGGAACATTTCTTACAAAGGCCTGTGAAACGCAGTTTCTTTGCAGGCCTGATCTGGCTGAAGTAGAACTTATGCTCTGCGTGTGCTACGTTGCCCTACAGCTGAAAGGCACAACGTGCCGGCTTGTTTCCAAAGGGCGAGTTGGGCCCCAAAGCATCTTGCTTCCAGCTCTTTGGGAAGCTAAGAAACAACTCGCTCTGCACTGTGCTCTTACAGCCTACCAGGAACATCTGTTACATAGGCCTGTGAAACGCAGTTTCTTTGCAGGCCTGATCTGGCTGAAGTAGAACTTCTGCTCTGAGTGTGCTACATTGCCCTAGAGCTGAAAGGCACAACGTGCAGGCTTCTTTCCAAAGGGCGAGTTGGGCCCCAAAGCTATTGCTTCCAGCTCTTTGGTTAGCTAGGAAACAACTCGCTGTGCACAGGGCTCTTACAGCCTACCGGGAACATCTCTTACAAAGGCCTGTGAAACGCAGTTTCTTTGCAGGCCTGATGTGGTTGAAGTAGAACTTCTGCTCTGGGTGTGCTACATTGCCCTAGAGGTGAAAGGCACAACGTGCCGGCTTGTTTCCAAAGGGCGAGTTGGGCCCCAAAGCATCTTGCTTCCAGCTCTTTGGGAAGCTAAGAAACAACTCCCTCTGCACAGTGCTCTTACAGCCTACCGGGAACATCTCTTACAAAGGCCTGCGAAATGCGGTTTCTTTGCAGGCCTGATCTGGCTGAAGTAGAACTTCTGCTCTGCGTTCGCTCCATTGCCGTAGAGCTGAAAGGCCCAACGTGCAGGCTTCTTTCCAAAGGGCGAGTTGGGCCCAAAAGCATCTTGCTTCCAGCTCTTTGGGAAGCTAAGAAAAAACTCGCTCTGCACAGTGCTCTTACACCCTAACGGTAACATCTCTTACAAAGGCCTGTGAAACGCAGTTTCTTTACAGGCCTGACCAAGCTGAAGTAGAACTTCTGCTCTGGGTGTGCTACATTGCCCAGAGCTGAAAGGCACAACGTGCAGGCTTCGTTCCAAAGGGCGAGTTGGGCCCCAAAGCATGTTGCTTCCAGCTCTTTGGGAAGCTAAGAAACAACTCACTCTGCACAGTGCTCTTACAGCCTACCGGCAACATCTCTTACAAAGGCCTGTGAAACGCAGTTTCTTTGCAGGCCTGATCTGGCTGAAGTAGAACTTATGCTCTGCGTGTGCTAAGTTGCCCTAGAGCTGAAAGGCACAACGTGCCGGCTTGTTTCCAAAGGGCGAGTTGGGCCCCAAAGCATCTGGCTTCCAGCTCTTTGGGAAGCTAAGAAACAACTCGCTCTGCACTGTGCTCTTACAGCCTACCGGGAGCATCTCTTACAAAGGCCTGTGAAACTCAGTTTCTTTGCAGGCCTGGTTTGGCTGAAGTAGAACTTCTGCTCTGGGTGTGCTACATTTCCCTAGAGCTGAAAGGCACAACGTGCCGGCTTGTTTCCAAAGGGCGAGTTGGGCCCCAAAGCATCTTGCTTCCAGCTCTTTGGGAAGCTAAGAAAAAACTCGCTCTGCACAGTGCTCTTACAGCCTACCGGCAACATCTCTTACAAAGGCCTGTGAAACGCAGTTTCTTTACAGGCCTGACCCAGCTGAAGTAGAACTTCTGCTCTGGGTGTGCTACATTGCCCAGAGCTGAAAGGCACAACGTGCAGGCTTCTTTCCAAAGGGCGAGTTGGGCCCCAAAGCATCTTGCTTCCAGCTCTTTGGGAAGCTAAGAAACAACTCGCTCTGCACAGTGCTCTTACAGCCTACCGGGAACATCTCTTACAAAGGCCTGCGAAATGCGGTTACTTTGCAGGCCTGATCTGGCTGAAGTAGAACTTCTGCTTTGCGTTCGCTCCATTGCCCTAGAGCTGAAAGGCCCAACGTGCAGGCTTCTTTCCAAAGGGCGAGTTGGGCCCAGAAGCATCTTGCTTCCAGCTCTTTTGGAAGCTAAGAAAAAACTCGCTCTGCACAGTGCTCTTACAGCCTACCGGGAACATCTCTTACAAAGGCCTGTGAAACGCAGTTTCTTTGCAGGCCTGATCTGGCTGAAGTAGAACTTCTGCTCTGCATGTGCTACATTGCCCTAGAGCTGAAAGGCAGAACGTGCAGACTTCTTTCCAAAGGGCGAGTTGGGCCCCAAAGCATCTTGCTTCCAGCTCTTTGGGAAGCAAAGAAACAACTGGCTCTGCACTGTGCTATTATAGCCTACCGGGAACATCTATTACAAAGTCATGTGAAACGCAGTTTCTTTGCAGGCCTGATCTGGCTGAAGTAGAACTTCTGCTCTGCGTGCGCTCCATTGCCCTAGAGCTGAAAGGCACAACGTGCAGGCTTCTTTCCAAAGGGTGAGTTGGGTCCCAAAGCATCTTGCTTCCAGCTCTTTGGGAAGCTAAGAAACAACTCGCTCTGCACAGTGCTCTTACAGCCTACCGGCAACATCTCTTACAAAGGACTGTGAAACGCAGTTTCTTTGCAGGCCTTATGTGGCTGTAGTAGAACTTCAGCTGTGGGTGTGCTACATTGCCCTAGAGCTGAAAGGCTCAACGTGCAGGCTTCTTTCCAAAGGGCGAGTTGGGCCCCAAAGCATCTTGCTTCCAGCTCTTTGGGAAGCTAAGAAACAACTCGCTCTGCACAGTGCTCTTACAGCCTACCGGGAACATCTCATACAAAAGCCTGTGAAACTCAGTTTCTTTGCAGGCCTGATCTGGCTGAAGTAGAACTTCTGCTCTTCGTGTGCTACATTGCCCTAGAGCTGAAAGGCACAACGTGCAGGCTTCTTTCCAAAGGGCGAGTTGGGCACCAAAGCATCTTGCTTCCAGCTCTTTGGGAAGCTAAGAAACAACTCGCTCTGCACAGTGCTCTTACAGCCTACCAGGAACATCTGTTACATAGGCCTGTGAAACGCAGTTTCTTTGCAGGCCTGATCTGGCTGAAGTAGAACTTCTGCTCTGAGTGTGCTACATTGCCCTAGAGCTGAAAGGCACAACGTGCAGGCTTCTTTCCAAAGGGCGAGTTGGGCCCCAAAGCTATTGCTTCCAGCTCTTTGGTTAGCTAGGAAACAACGCGCTGTGCACAGGGCTCTTACAGCCTACCGGGAACATCTCTTACAAAGGCCTGTGAAACGCAGTTTCTTTGCAGGCCTGATGTGGTTGAAGTAGAACTTCTGCTCTGGGTGTGCTACATTGCCCTAGAGGTGAAAGGCACAACGTGCCGGCTTGTTTCCAAAGGGCGAGTTGGGCCCCAAAGCATCTTGCTTCCAGCTCTTTGGGAAGCTAAGAAACAACTCCCTCTGCACAGTGCTTTTACAGCCTACCGGGAACATCTCTTACAAAGGCCTGCGAAATGCGGTTTCTTTGCAGGCCTGATCTGGCTGAAGTAGAACTTCTGCTCTGCGTTCGCTCCATTGCCGTAGAGCTGAAAGGCCCAACGTGCAGGCTTCTTTCCAAAGGGCGAGTTGGGCCCAAAAGCATCTTGCTTCCAGCTCTTTGGGAAGCTAAGAAAAAACTCGCTCTGCACAGTGCTCTTACACCCTAACGGTAACATCTCTTACAAAAGCCTGTGAAACGCAGTTTCTTTACATGCCTGACCAAGCTGAAGTAGAGCTTCTGCTCTGGGTGTGCTACATTGCCCAGAGCTGAAAGGCACAACGTGCAGGCTTCGTTCCAAAGGGCGAGTTGGGCCCCAAAGCATCTTGCTTCCAGCTCTTTGGGAAGCTAAGAAACAACTCACTCTGCACAGTGCTCTTACAGCCTACCGGCAACATCTCTTACAAAGGCCTGTGAAACGCAGTTTCTTTGCAGGCCTGATCTGGATGAAGTAGAACTTATGCTCTGCGTGTGCTAAGTTGCCCTAGAGCTGAAAGGCACAACGTGCCGGCTTGTTTCCAAAGGGCGAGTTGGGCCCCAAAGCATCTTGCTTCCAGCTCTTTGGGAAGCTAAGAAACAACTCGCTCTGCACTGTGCTCTTACAGCCTACCGGGAACATCTCTTACAAAGGCCTGTGAAACTCAGTTTCTTTGCAGGCCTGGTTTGGCTG